>NC_135757.1:16330000-16632500 GCF_041903045.1 Epinephelus lanceolatus | reverse complement strand
TGGAGGAAGAGGATGGCAGTGAGTGTTTGCAGAGAATGGCGACCTGCTCGAGGACTTGTCACCGGTTTCATTTCCAAAAGCTTTATTTTGCTTTTATAATAAGTGGAACTGCACATTCAATATTTAAAGCTGCTATGTGATAGAGGTGTGGTCTCGGGTCACATGACTTGGACTCAAGTCACAAATTTTATAACTTTAGACTACATGACAAAATCAAAAAGGATTTGCAATTCAACTTAAACACCAGTGACTCGTGATTTCACTTGGACTTGAGCCGTTTGACTTTAAAATACTTGCTCAAAGTAATAGTAGTAAAGTAAATGTAATATATTTGTGTTATTAAAATGGCATTATGACTTGTTGAGGACTTGAAACTCAAAGTTTAGGACTTGAGACTTGACTCTGGACTTGATTTACTTTGACCTGCACAACAATGACGCAGTTCCACCTTTGCTATGTGAAGAATTTTTGTGCAGTGTAAACAAAATCAACCTTGGCCATTGACTTCATAAAGTGTGTATAAAAACAATTACACAATATTTGTAGGTCAGTGTCCAGATTTGATCCCCTGGCACACCTCCTCAGGGGTTACTACAATAGAGCTGCTGCAGAGAGGAGGAAATGCTTCTAAGTCCTGCAGACTGAGAATAAATTCAGTTAACTGTGAGATAAGACCAGGTTGTTACTTCATGTTCAAATCTAGAGATTAGGTTTGCTGATTTCCTATCTAACACTGATAATCAATGAAATATAAACAATTAAAGCAACTGTGTTTATATAATGTACATATTCAGAGGTTTCCCACTTTTCTATTTGTCCAAAACCCATGTCTCCTGGACTTTGACACTCTTGTATCAGAGAGGAATGATCAGACAGCTTACTGAGAGACCGATGTTATCATAAAAATGCGGGTGTGGAAGGGTCCTGGGTTCACAATCGGGCTGCAGCAGTCAATATTGTGTCCTTGAGACAGACATTGACCCCCCCCCCCCAACACACACACCCACACACCCACAGTCTACGGTGCCTGGGAAAAAGACACTGATTGGCTGTCTGACTGTGAATGTGAGTCACATTAAATAAATCAAATGTTGCAAATCTTAGCATTTAGAATGATTTTTGATTTTAGAATGACCGCTGTCCGCAACAGTGTGTTTCTCTGTGATACCACCAGGGGGAGCTAAAGTTACAATTTTGTAGACAAGCATGGTTAATAAAGGAATATTCCACTTATATTCCCCTTCACATGCAGCTGTGCATACGTTGATTTGTGTGCCCTAACATGTCGTTTATCTTGTCAAAATATGGAGAAGTGGAACAGCTGGAGCCGCATGTGCCATTTCACAAAAGCATGCACGCCCAGACGACGATGACGCTGCAGGACAAGAGATCATGCATACGACGGAAAAAATGGTCTGATGCGTCGCATCAGTGCTAATTCAAGGAAGTATTTATGTAACCATAGTCTTGTGTGCGGACTCTGTTTTCCTGCCATTTTGCTTCCTTGCATTACTATAGGATTTTTTGAAAGTTTCCATTGATGGCTGAGTTGTTTGACCGTGCGGACACAGAATCCCTATTTCATTCATATTCAAAATAATAGTGGAATATTAGTGTGCATGTCAACATAGTCAGTGAGCTTATCAGATTTTTGGGACAAAGAAAGATGCACTGGGAGCAACGGCAAATAAGAGCACAAGAATTATGGAAGAGTGTGTGTATCTGACAGTGTGAAAATGTACTTACATTGGATCTGTTCATGTACCACCAGGGCAAAGTGGTCAGTCTCCAGAATGCGGGATAATTTTCCCAAATTATCAGTCAGACGGATCTAAGAAGAACATAAAGACAACAACTTAAGGAGTCCATTAAGTCATAAAACTGTTGTCACAACTGAATCTATAATTACTGCTGCTTGGCTGAATGTTTTTATAATCAACTGGTTTTACAATCTGTTTTGGACAAACTCTAGTCAAAACATTGCAACTGGACTTTGTCTTGTTTCACACCTGACTTGCCAAAATCCCTTTAGTCAAGCCTTTTCACCTAGAGATCCTCCCCTGAACTGGTTTATCTCATTGGCTGCTGCTGTCAGCCAATCAGATTTAAGAGTTTAGTCCTCAGTTTCAGCCAGTACACATCCAAGGGCATCACTTTCACACCTTTCCACATCTCCTTGAATAGAAGAGCAAAAACCCCGAGATGTTTAAGTGTCTGACCTGTTTGAACTGCTTGTAGAGCACTTTGCTGACCGGGTCCGACAGCTTGATCTTCCCTGCCAGAATACAGGCCAGCATGTTCCCGAGAGTCACCATGCCCAGGATTAACCTGCACACACACACAGACACACAGGTTAAGGTTAAAGTCTCTGCAGAGCACAAGGTGCTGAGCGGCGCTACAATTAAAGCACCCAGACATGCAGTATTTCAGTGTGACACTGACCCAGCCTCATCCACCACGGGCGCCTGGTCAAAGCCCTTCTCCTTGAGGATCCGGATGGTCCTCTGGCAGGAGACGGAAGGCAGGACGGTGAGCGGGGCGGACACATTCAAACCCTGCAGCTTCAGGTTCCACCACCTGACAGACAGAGGGAAATTAAAACCACACACGCAGGAGATTTGCAGAAGAAGAGAATACACCCTATAATTACACATACCATGGCTTTTTCACCATGAGGTCCTCCTCACTCAGGAAGCCCTTCTGGACCATCCATTTGTCACTCAGGAATTTGGACCTTGAAGGGAGAAAAAACAACAACAACAACAAAGTCAACTTTCTTTAGCTGTGTTTAGACAATAAAGATCTGAGGGCCAGATGACCTTAAGTGACCTCCAACTTTGCTTTACTGCCTGTATTCTGAGGCTATTTGGGCAGCAGTGGCTCAAATCATCAGACCGCACAGTAACTACACATCTTTCCTGAGAAGCTCTGTGTGTTTGATCCATGTAACTTTTCAGTGTGACTTATCATGCTGATCAAATTACCTTGATTGGCCACATGGGGGAGCTAGACGTGGCTAAAAAAATCTAAACTGACAAACAAGAAACTTTGTTCCTGTATAAAGTCATTTGTTCTCCGCAAAAAGTCAACTTATAGCCAAATGTCGCTGTGATAGGGTGCCAGGTGACCCACAACCCATTTTCTAATTCAAACTGAAAACAAATTGATTATGTTGTTTTTGTAACTTGAATGTAAGTAAGGTGCCAGAAAATAGATCTTGTTTATCTAAGGAAGAGAGAATCCCCTGGACCTCCTGACAGAAGTCCAAGCTAAGCCCCAAATGTCCTCAAATCCCTGAAATGTCCCTGCGTGCACCTGACCTGTACAGGGCCGCTGATAAATATATTTATGTTTGTTTATTGACTGGCCCCTGGCCTCTTGTCAGTGTGCAAAAGTGGCCCCTGGGCAAAGCAAGTTGAGTATCCCTGGACTCGACCATGAAAGTCCAAAAACTTCCCACAGTTTTGATTTTTTTTTTGGCTCAATTATTTTTTAAACAATTTAAAATATTTGTTGCACACTGTTTAAAAATGATTTATATAACTACTTTTTCTGGCAACAATTGGAGGCCCATGTTGCTCTCTTTCTACTAGATGTGTAATTACCTTACAGCATGTTAGCCAAAATACTAGAATAATCTGCCCCCTAGTTGTCAGAGAAACTAGTTGGTGCTGTCTTATCCCTGCACCTTTTGCAAGTTACAGAAATAGACTGGTTATTGGACACGTGTGGATTCTCACATGTAGTTGCGGATGGAGTCTGGCAGGATGACCACACAGCGCTGGCCCTCCTTCAGATCTTTGGCCATTTTTACTGCCGCTGCCATGGCTGTCCCGGAGCTGCCACCTGTTGTGGGAAGGAGCAAATGGTGAGCTGACTTCACAACCTCAGCAAGACTTGGTGCGTTTGTGTCCGTGAGACCCTGAGCACTTACCGCACAGCAGGCCCTCCTCTCTCATCAGCATGCGAGACATGTTGAAGGACTCCTCGTCGTCTGACTTGTACCAGGTGTCAATTACCTGACGAAAATAAAGACATATTATAATTAGATTTTTCCACCAAAATTGGCCTGTATATGCAGATTTTTTTTAAAAGCCAGAGAACCCACTGACAATAGATGAAAGAGTCTTTTCACATTGCCATTAGACAAGTGTTCCTTTATGTTTATTGTACTGGTGTCTCACATTTGATGTCATGAACATGCAGGATAACAGGTTAGTCAACAGTAGTTAACAGCATGGAGGCCCATGAAAATGTTACTACGTAAGTCTCTCTTAAATTTGATGCTGAACAATTTGCAATGATGTTCAAACTGTGCTTGGATGGAGGCGGCTTGTCAACACAAGAGTCAGCAGAGTCAGAAAACATAAGAAAAAGGGAGGTATAGACAAAAAAAGACCCCTGGAACTCACTGATCTGTCGAGCACGGTGGGGATGAAGTCGTACCCGATGCCCTCCACCTCGTACTGGGTCTTATCGGTCTTGTTAAGCTCCTCGGGCTCAGCCAGGATGGAGCCTTCTGGGTCAACACCAACAATCTGCACACAATACACACCATTCATAAACACAAGACTCTCAGCAGGCAGTTATTCCACTTCCTCTGCTTCATAGCTTCACAACATAAGAATCAGACACATGATCTCAGAAACAGTGACTTGTCGTGTTTGACTTCAGGACAGACACTTACTTTGATGTTGGGGCATCTTTCCTTCAGTTTGCGGGCGATGCCTGTGATTGTCCCGCCTGTGCCTGCTCCTGCCACCAGCATGTCCACTTTGCCTGTTAGGAATGGAGGATTCCAGAGAAATGTTGAATAAAAATGTTCTTGGAAAGGGGAGACAAAATCGGACAGTACATTTGTATTCTTGAGGAAAATAATCACACCGTCGCACTGCTCCAGGATCTCCTCAGCTGTAGTGTCGTAGTGAGCCAGGGGGTTGCTCGGGTTACGGTACTGGTCCAGGATGTGAGAGTTGGGGATCTCGTTTTTAAGGCGCCAGGCCACGCCGACGTGAGACTCTGGCGAATCGAAGCGAGCGCTGGTGGGCGTGCGGACAATCTCGGCTCCAAGAGCTCTCAGAACATCCACCTAAAAAGACCAAAAACCGAAAAATGTATAAATTTAAAATCTATATATATCAAATATAGATATCTTTTTTTGCGTATCTTAATTTTGTACCTGCAGAGACAATGGCCTTGGCACATGTAATTTGTGTCATAAAAGGATTATCTGCCAAATCCAAGTCCACTATTTATTGGTTATATAGTACCCTTAGATTATAATTAAGCTTCTTCAATTCAGATAACAAAGGTTATAAACTATAAAACCCAGCATAAATAAAATATCACCTGCATCAGCTTCTGTTTAAAGGGCAGCTCCATTATTTAATTATTTCTTTTTGAGGTTTTATATCATTCTGCAACTTGACAGTAGTGTTCCTTGTGCATTCAAATCCAAAAGTACAAATTTTGGTTGAAATACAAATGTTTAAGAGTCAAAATGCTATTTTCACCTCTGACACAAGTTTCTGCACAATGTCGTTACGACATATAAACCCACAGAATGCTGTTGATGCCACGTTACTTTAGTTCTGCTGTGCAGTATTGTAAGCTAATGTTTTCCTCACTCACATGTTGACACTGTCAGTATTAAAGCACCAGAACCTGTGTATGTCAAGCCTTTAAAATGCCTCCGATCAATAATACCTGCATTTGGATTTAAGCCTTTCGCTTGAGCTAGAAATGGAGAAGCCTCGTCCAAATCATATGCAAACCTTCATGCCACAACAGATCCACACTGGCACACAGAGACATATTATATAACTCCATAGCAAACATCAGTGGGCGGGTCCATTGGTATTGTTTTTCAAATGGAAAGTCTCACTCAGCCGATAGCAAAAAGCAGTGATGTCGGTTATAGCCCTCACTCACTATACACACTGTTCACAGTACAGTGGGTGGTTTTTGGCCTTTTTTTTGGCCATTTGCATATACAAATGATCAGATAACAGAAGGAAACAGGTGCACTTCTCATATCAGTTGTATGCTCTGAACCACCTTAACCAGAATTTGGGGACGCAAACACACCACAAAAAAATCTGAGGTCACGTACTGTTATTCACCTTCATATAGCCAATAATAATCGTTTAAAATATGCCAGTGCAGGACATCATTAGTCTGCATTTAGAGGAAGTAGTGAGACATTGATTTCCTTTAAAAGAATGCAAAAAAGGGCACTGAAACAGAGTGATACTTTCAATATGACACAACTCACCTTCTCCATGCTCATTTTCTCAGGCATGACGATGATGCAGCGGTAACCTTTCACAGCTGCGGCCAGGGCCAGTCCAATACCTGTAAAACACACACACATATAGAAATTTTACAACACTGCTGCCTTCAACTAATCAACACACCACTCATACCCTCACATACCGTCCTCCCCCTATAGCAACACATGCAATTAATTACCAGTGTTTCCAGAGGTGGGCTCTATAATGGTGTCTCCAGGCTTGAGGATGCCAGCTCTCTCGGCATCCTCCACCATCCGCAGGCTGATCCTGTCCTTGACGCTCCCGCCGGCATTGAAGAACTCACACTTGGCCACTGCAAATGCACAAAAGAAAGATTTGTTACTTTAAAGGAAAAATGAACTCCGGAAATAACCATTTGCATATCAACTACTCACCCTGTGTTAAGTTGAACTCTTAAAGAAAAGTTTTTCTTGAATGCCTCCATGGTGAACGAAGAATCCAAAAATGCAGAAAATTCTTAAATAAATTAATCTATATCAAAACCTCCATTTACAAATTCTCAGTATAATCAAAGTCTCATTTATCTAATCGTATGATCAGTACTTTCCAAAACTGACAACACTTTCTGCAGAAGAACTGATCGGACAGAAACTTATCTATGCTCTCTTCAAAGCCAGACTCCATTGACAGAAACAGTAATTCTGCCTCAACACAGAACACAGCAGCTGCTGGTCTACTTCTGCCTTATAAGTTAGTTTGTTTGTGTTATTGTGTGACTTTGGTGAAGCCAAACTAAACCTTTAAATCACCAATATTAGTCACACAATAACGCAAACAAACAATCTGACCAAGGCAGCGGTAGCCCAGCAGCTTGTGGGTCCAGCAAGGTAAAATTACTGTTTTTGTCAATGGAGTCTGGGTTTGAAGAGAGCATGGATACGTTTAATTTTTAGTTCTGTTCCCTGTCAGAAAGGTCTGTCTGTTTGGGAAGTAATGATCATATGTCTGGATGAATGAGATTTGTATTATACTGCATGAGTTGTGTGAGAGTTTGGAAGCAGATGTTTTGATATAGTTTTGCTGTTTTTAAACGCAGACCACTATGACTTTTTGGATTCTTCGTTCACCATGGAGGCTTTAAAGTTTTATTCACAAATTCGACTTAACACGGGGTGAGTAATTGATACAGAAATGATCATTTGAGCAATAAGGTATTCCTTTAAAGGCCATTTTGATAAGTTAAATCAGAAAGCTGAAACAACTCAATTGACCCTGAACCACCTTTATTTGTGGCATTCATGATCGCAGTCAAAATGAAATAATACCAAACAATAACATATACAACACGTCTCAACCAACCACTCACTTAATTACATGGTGTCTATGAGTAATCAACAGTCACACCTGTCTGATCTGAGGATGTGTCTCGGCTTGAGTGCCAGTTGACTTACATAATTCGCATTTGAGTCCAAATGCTTTGGGGATCTTGTTGATGCGAACCATGGGAGTGTCTCCGATCCTATGCAGGATGTTTGGGAGAATGGCTGGAGCAATCGTTCTGGAAGGAGAAAGTGGAACAAAAACAATGTTTCAGCAAAGTACGTAAAACATCCAGAAACCGCATGTTTGTGTGGGAAGATGCACTGCAAGGATTATCACGCTAACTCTAACCAACAATTTGAGATTATAACACTTGTTTCCACTTGTTTCTTATATAAGGTGTTTGTTTGAAGAGTGGCACTCCCCGTGAGTTTGTTGAAACTGGTTTTCACCGGTTCAAAACAAAGTGATAATTTATATATGTGCAACAACAACTTCAGTCCCAAACACATTTAAGCGGTCTTTGTTGAAGCTGACATTTTAACAGCACAGTCGATTGTTTCCCATGCAAAAGTGGTTGAAATTTGAACATCACTCTGACCTTGGGACTTGTGTGTGAGGGGAGTCGGCTTTTGATGCTCCCAGGCTCCATGTGCAGCGGCTGGGAAGGTCAGGCCGGATCCATTTCCTCTCAGTAGCGACGTTCTTTGTGTTGATCTGAATGGTTCTGTTCCCTTCCTCAGTGTCCGCTGGCAGCGACTTGTCAACCCCGTTCACTGGTAACGAACCCTCCCGGAGCTTGCCCTCTCCGTTGGTGTGGGTGAGCATCTTGGCAGCATGAGGGCACACAGGGCTCTTGACCGTGGTCTCTTTGGTTGAGGGAACTGACGGCATGGCTTATACTGGAGAAAAAACACAAGGAATACGTTAACGTGATAAACTGTGGTATTTTTTTATGCCATCTCCAGCCATTTGAAAGCTGACATTTATGTTATTTCTCCTTCCAGTGCTTTGTTACCACATGTCAGCAGCACCCATTGGAAAACAAACACAGAGCCACTCCTTTCCTCCATTAACACAGCATCATGTTGCCACTAACAAATAAAGCCTCGTCATGCCTAAAGGTATACTTAACCCGAAAAATGATCATTTGCATGTCATCCTTCACCCCATGTAACCTTGAATCTAGGAAGAAAACTTTGTTTTTCTCTCTTGCTTACACAGTCAACAAAGACTCCAAAGACAGACAACAACCATGATTAAATTGAAGTCATACTGTATGAGGCTCACATTTAACAACAGTAAAACTACGTCAAACATCTGTTTACAAACTCCCACACAACTCAGGCAGTATAATAAAAGTCTAATTTATCCAGTCATGTGCTTAGTACTTCCCAAACACATGCATTTTTGCTCAAGCCATACTAGTTTAAAGTATCCTGAGATTGGTCACTGGTCAGCGTCAGGTCATCTGTTAGCGTCTGTTGCCAAAGTTTTTGCGATGTGTCCCGCACCGTTTGAGCTAGTTGGCCCTTGTCTGCTATTTTTTGGCTGATTCAACATGTTGAATTAGCAGCAGATGAGATGGAGTTCAGAAACGGAGATATGACAAAAAACAAACAAACAGCGGACATGACAGTGACACACTTGTTGTTTTCGGTAATATTCTGTTCTTAGCCATTGAGCTCTTCAGCAGAAACGTTGCCCGAATTGTTTGTGTCATTGTTCGCTATCGCACTCTAAATATCATTTGTTCTTTCGACATCAGGCGATGCTGTTAATGTGCTAAGTGGCTAACTAGCATTTGGCGAGAAGAATGAGCTAAGAAGCGGGATTTCAGTGGAACTTGTTGTGAAACGTGGCCCCCATTTACTTCAATTCACTGAGAATTTGGCACGTTTTTGGATTTTTCGTTCACCCTGAAGGCATGCAGAAAAAAAGTTTTCTTCATAATTTCAATGTAACACGAAATGAATAACTAATACACTCGTGATTATTTCGTTGGTGAATTATTCCTTTAAATGTATTTCTTACTAAACTGATAAGTCACCACGTGTTAGCAGTTTCAAGTGAAAAACAAACACCACGCCTCTCCTTTCCTCCATTAATGCTGAGTCATATTACCACCGATAAACAAAGCCTTGTCATCCTTAACCTGGAACTGTGACTGCTCCCTCCCATCCTGTGCACTCCTACACCATTCATGACTAAATATTTCAACATAGTCATGATAAGGTCACACATTTAAAGTAGTAGTGTGCAAATTAGTCAGCGCTACATGAGAAAACAGAACTGAGTAGAGGAGAGGCCTGGACCATTGGCTGATGAAGCTTTGGCAAATATTGCATCATCCATTCAATGTGGAAAAAAGAACAACATCATTTATTTCTGGTTACACTAGTGGTTCAGGAAGAGCTCCTTCCCTCAGGAAACAAGGTTCCTAAATGAAGACCCTGCCTAGGACTGCCCAATCCTGTTTGCACTAGAGTCATTTTATTTTAATGCGGAAATTAATGGAACTAACATTTCCGTTAAATTCTATTTAATACAATTTTATGTGACAAATAAATTGATTGATTGATATGAAGAGCAAATTACTTTTTACTGCTAACAATACAGACGTGCATCCACCTCAGATTATTGTGATTGTAAAAGTAAACCTTAAATGAATTAATGTTCCGTTGTTACAGCTGTAAAATGTTGTAAAAGTCAATAAATGTTAAACATTAGCTTTAACAGGAGTTAAGTACTGTGGGGTGATTAATACTACAAGTCTGATTGGACAGGTTTTGGCAGACAAGCAGCGGGATTAGTCGGCTGAACAGAAAGTTAATCAGCAGCTATTTTGGTAACTGATTTATAGTTTTAATTATTTATCAAGCAGCAACAACACAATAGTGAGGAACTTTTCTCGCTATTTCCGGCATTATAATGACCAAATAATACATTGATTAATTGACAAGATAATCTGCAGGCTCATTGCGAATGAAAATTAATGTTAGGTGCAGCCCTACAGACGACAGAATTAGACATGAGGCCAGTGGCGATGCTAGACACGGCCTCACAACACCCGCTGGTGTCGTTTTTCTTCCTCTTTTCAATTTTTCTGTCATTTCTGGTGCCTAGAAATTTATGCTTGTTTCATTGTGGTGCGGTAACAGCCGACTGTCCTAAGTGGCACTATCCACCTGTCATACAGTAGCTAGACAGGGCCCCACGAAGGGTTTTTTGGGGTGCGGGGTTGCACTGTATAGTGCCTTTACAGGAAGTTTAGAGAGGGGTTTTAGTTGTTGCTTCAAAATCTGCCCACATAGCTCCTTTCATATTCGACAAAAAGCCCACTAACACCAGCTAACATCGGCTCCAGCTCTGATCAGTTAGGATCGGTAGCCTTTGCTGGCACGATGCAATGACGGGCCGCCACAAATTACCGTGCGCCTCCATCCAAGCACTGATTGAACATTGTTTGAAATTAGTCTGCACCAAGTTTGACAGAGAGACTAAATAAGTAAGAGATATAAAAAAGAAGTAACCACTTAACATTTTCACTGGCTTTCTACTGTTTACTACCCTGTTTTCAGACCCGCCCGTGACGTCAAATGTGATGCACCAGTAAAAGAAATAAATAGAAAGGCATACTCATCTGCTGCAGAGGCTGACAAGAGGCAGTCTATTGCCTATTTTTAACGGATTTTCCCATGCTTAAAAAACTTGCATACATGTGTTAATGTTGGTGGAGTGGCAATCTGGGGACCCCTTTTCCCAAATTTCCCCAAACGTTCCCCTGGTTTCCCTGCTTTGAAAAAATTACAGAGTACCTAACCCAAAGAATCAGATGCCTCCCAATCCTTTAGCGCCTATACATTCTGACATGGATGTTTTCTCAGCTTGTTAACACATCCATTAGGTTTCTCCACCGTCTGGCAGAAACAGCAGCAGATGAACCTTCACTAATATGCAGTGCACACACCGAGGCCAGCTGTTAAAACCCCCAAGGGTTCATATGATGTGCACACAGTCAAACAACTACATCTTCTTACGCAAACAACTCTGCATGGGAGAGAAAACTTCCCAGAGACACGCTGCTTTTAAGTTAGTCACGCCCTTGTAAATAAAATGTTAGACTCCGTCGCCCTGCAAACTCTTTTTTTTTCCTTGCTTAACTTTCATCAGACAGATGAAATCCACTGGATTACTATCTCTTGACAAAATGAGTAACCACAGGAACCAGTTTTACGTGTTTACCCTCGTTTCCTGCCCACACGTTACTTAAATTCTTGACACCAGATCTGTGCAGCCGTTAGAAGTCACGCAGCTAATTAAGGTTTCACAACTGCCGTGATGACTGTGGGAACGAGTAGGTGGTACCTGGTGGCCTTACAGGGTTCAGCAGGGGCAATGTGATCCTACGTGAGAGTACATGCGGCGCTGAGCCCAGGCTGCCTGGCAGTAAAAACCTTCAAGGAGATTTAACAAGGAAAAACTTCAATTTTTGTTTAATAAGCCACACTTAATAAGCCAAGAAATCAAATCCTCAAATACCTACCAGGCTGAGGGAATACAGTGCACAAATCACCTGATCCGAGCCTGGCAACATCAAACCCAATCTAACGACAAATCCCTGTAATATTCTTACCTTATCAGACTCAGTTATCTGCTTAACTTGTGGCATTTCTAATCTCCTCTGGTATGTTCTGTGCTCTCAAAGCACAATATTCACTGTGCAGCAGGTTAAGTGTTGGTCAGATAACTGCTCTGCCAGCAACAAAGTATCAGCTGGTCAATAGCACAAGAAGAGCAGACTATAGATATTCACTCAGCCATAACAAATGGTAGGCCAAATGTGAACACCAGGAATGCTGGCACTAGAATCACAATGTAAAACAGCAGGCATGTACACCTGGAAACCCAAAAGCACATGGTCAGGAGCTAAAAAGTAACCAAGTGTAATCTCACTGTGATTGGATGTGTCGGGAAAAGAGTGAGGAGTGATAAAAGGTACTGTAGTGGAGCTGAGAGGATCAGGCGACCAATCAATTAGTCAGTTAGTCGATCAAGAGAGAATGAAGACACGTTTTCAGATTTTGAAGATGAAGCTACACAAGAAAAAAATGCAAAACCTTTTTTATCTTACAAAATAGTAAATTAATGATCATTGGCAGATTAATCGCCAATGCAGCGAGCAGGGGACATGTCCCAGCTGGCACTGGATGTTAATATGACATCAGAAAGATGTTGGACTCTTGCATTCGTCAGATATCGGGTTGACGATATTTTAAACGTCTAACAACGCTAGAATTTCACATGTGGACGTTAACATTACAACATTTTGCAGACGTTAGGTTTTGCTCTTTATACCTTACAAATGAATATCATTAATGTACGTCAAGATCACGATGGCATGAGACGTTTGGAAGACGTTGGATTTTGGTTCATTTACAACACAACTTAAAACTAGCAAAATATCAATGTCATCTCACATCAATATTCTATGTCACATTGGTGTTGGGATGAGACGTTGGCCTGACATGAAATTTTGGTCAGCCTAGCAACGTTTTACGATGTTACTAGCCAGCTGGGGTGCCCTCGACATTTAGAAAAGTGTACATTTGTGCGCCACCCTCCCCCACTAAAAACATGAAAACAGCAGAGCACTATTATTTTGACATAATTAAAGACATTTTAACGACAAATTGATGCCGAAAAAAGCACATACTGGTGCATTAAATTTACCAGTGTTCGTTGGGATTAGATGTTGTCCTCTTGGTCAAACCGACGTCACAACCTAAATCCAACCAAATGTCAACGTTTTACGATGTCACTAGCGAGCTGGGGTGCCCTTGACATTTAGAACATGTATATTTATGCCATTTACACTACAAATGGATGCCGAAAAATAAAAAATTGGTGCATAAAAATTCACCAGAATGCAAAAAATTAAGGGTTCGTTGGGATTAGATGTTGTCCTTTTGGTCATCTGACGTCACAACATAAATTCAACTAAATATCAATGTATTACGACGTCACTAGCCAGCTGGGGTGCCCTTGACATTTAGAAAATGTACATTTGTGCCACTTACAGCATAAATTAATGCCGATAAAGCACAAACTGTTGCATGAAAATTTACCAGAATGCAGAAAATTAAATGTGTGACCCCCCTCCTTACCCCACATTGTTGAAAGGAAACGCACGCCCCTGCGCCAATGAAAATATTCGTACCTTAATTGTGATTTTCCACAAAAATAAGATAAATATATTTAGATTTTTGACACCTGCTCGAACAAAATGTAGATTTTAGACAGATTTTGATTCGTCACTGTTAACTGCAGATGACTCATCGTTTCCTTGTTAAAATGATGGGGAAGTTAATCGTTCGTTACAGCCCTTTAACACCGGCTGGGCATTACATCCCGTAGAAATGTAACAGAAACCTATATGGCAGAATAAAAGGCAGCTAATTTATAGAAATAAATGAACTGAGGGAATAAGGGAAGGGAAAATATGTATGATTCAGCAGTGATTTAAAGGTACGAATGTCAAGGTAACCTTCAGAATTAGCGTAAAATAATTACGTAAAAATAAGATTTATCAGGTTTAATGTGAGCAGCTAATACACGGGAATACAAAGTGCATATTAGGAGACAAAAGGAGCAAGAAAAATGTGAACTGCGCAGTTATGGTGTTGCATCAGAACAGCCTCTCAGTCATCAAACGTCAGACCACCACGTGCCCTCATATATCTATATATGATTTATTTCAGTCTTCATCCTCTGTATTAATAATTCCCACTCACCTTGTGATTCAAACGCGCCTCACAGACCTGTAAAAGACAGAAACACAGACGGCCCTGATGTACACGCGTACCCAGGACAACAATGCGGAGTGAGCAACTTCCGAGAGACAGTGGTATTTGTGACGAAACACGTGGACCTAAAGGAGGGGGAGGTGGTCAAAGTTTTAAGGCGCGCTCCAATTGGCTGCGGCGGGGGCGTCTGTTTGGTCCGCTCGGCCAATCAGAGCAGAGATTTCTTAATATGGGTTCGGGAAAACGCTGTGTTAAAGTTACCAACACCATCTGTTTACCTTTTATTGACCCAACACACTCCGTGTACCTTTCACACATGTGACATTTCGAGAGCTTCTCATGCGTGGACTGTCACTCACACAGAATTAAACATAATATAAATATTACTGTTGTCACGGTCTTGGAAAAGTTACATATGCCAGTTTGGGGTTTTAAAACTTTTGTTCTCCAATATTCTTATTTTCATATATCACACATCAGAGTGTGTAACTATATTCTTCTTTAAGAATGTATCGATATTTTTCCATATGTTTTAGTAATTTCCAAACCTGAGTCACCATATATCCCCATGTGGTCTTCATTTTTTTAAACAGAAAGTGTGGTGACGTTAAGTTTCTTTTTTACCATGTGAATGATGCAATATTACCAGAAGTCTGATCAGCTGTGGAGCTCGAGCCAGAAACACTCACATTTCCAAGGAGAAGTAAAAGCAAGCCATTAAAATGATTTTTACAATTAGTATTTATATATATATATATATATATATATATATATATATATATATATATATATATATATATATATATATACATATACATTCTGATGTTTTTTCACGACAATCTTTTGACTATGACATCATGTCACTATTCTTTTAGTTCTTACTATTTTTTTAAGTTAAAAAAATAGTAAGAAAAAAATGACATTGATAAGATGAAACTCAAAAGGACAATCAAGGACAGTGTCCTGATTTTGACTTCATGTCACTTTTTGTAGTTTTAGGTTTCTTTTCACACCAGTAGTGACAGAAAATTGGAACTGGAAAAAAAAATCATCTTAATAAAACACTGAAGAGTGACATAAACACAAAATCAAAAGATGTAAGATGTAATTGAAAAATATCAGAATGCAAAAAAATATCAGAATTAATTTAAAAAAATTTTGCTTGTGACTTATTTTTCTGTGGATTTTTGATTCATCGTCAACAGTGACAGTCAGTCTTAGCATCGGAAATTAAATTTGCCACTAAAAAACAAAACACAGGTGTTAAAATGTTTTTACTTTATCGACAAGTTTTTTTTTTGTTAGTCTTTTCAGTGTTTTTTTGTATTTTAACAATGACTTTATTTTCAATAATTTTTTTCAATTGAAACTTTGTCACTTTTTTGCCATGAGAAAAATTGATACAGGAAAAGTTTCTTGAAGTAAAAATCTGAAACTGTCATTCAAATCTAAAATTATTTTCCATGCCAGAGCTTTATCACTCTTTGAGCTCCACAGCTGATCAAACTTCTGTTAACATTGCATCATTCACCATGTGATTAAAGCAACAATGAATAAGCATAACAGTAAGCTACATTGAGGAGGTGGGAATGTAGACACATTTACAGCGACGTAGTTGTCTGCATTCATCCATAATGAAGTGCATTCATTTCTTATTTAAAACTCTATTTATGAATGTGGTTGATGCCAAGTCTGAAATGGCTCATCAGATCTGTCACTACCAGTTATACCAGTTTAATGATGGCGACAGTGACAAAGAGATGTGTGACAGGACTGAAAAGGAGCTCCAGGTTGGGTTGCATTTGAAAAATAACTGGTGCTTGTTGTTAGCAGCAGCATCAGAATAATACAGTAGCTGGTAGCTTTATATTCTGACCCACAGCTTAGCTAAACTCGTAACTCTTGCTTAAAGGCTCACATATTAACCCAAATTCTTTTTAATGATTCAACAGTTGTGCAAGAATGCTACCAAAGCCTACCAAAAAATCAGCACTTTCTGTGTATAAAAGGTCTCTCTGTAATCAATTATTAGGTTCATGTAAGTAAGTGGTGCCAGTGCAGAATTACAAATCTGTTTTATTGAGAAAGCGACACAAGCTCTTCTTAAAAAAAGGGAATAAAAGAAAAACACTTCCAACAATTCACCAAAAAAGAAAATAACTTTGTCATCACTGCTGGGGTTAGGAGGGAGGGATTTGGTAGGACATTGGGTCAGTCTTGGCTTCCTTCAGAATCTTCCAGAGCGCTCTCGGTCCCTTGACCGTCTTGGCCTCTCCCGGTCCCGCCGTCGGTCCCTGGAGCGGGAGCGTCGTTCACGGGAACGCGAGCGAGAGCGGTGCCTGATGGGAGAGTCAGAAACATTAATTCACAAATTCTGACTGATCCCAGAATATAAACGTTTCAAGATATCTGTACCTTTTCCTGCGGCGGCCGTACAGCTCCCTACGAAGTTCCCGCGATATGGGTTTCAAGTGCATGAAGTTGCAGAAGCCACCTCGGGTGCACTCTCTGTAGGCAAACAGCACATAAAGGGTTAACACTTGCTTGGCTTGCATTTGGTGTAGCCGTGCCATGAGTAAAAATTGGCTCTTAGTTACACATACTGAGGAGCATGGCAGCCCACCAAGCAGAACATCTGATCTTTATCTCCCCCCACACTCACACTAACTTGGTCCCATCACTGGCAGAGCAAACAACTCCTGATCCAACGGAAAAACACAGAGTCTCATAAAGCAGAGGGGCACAAGTTTCCTCCCACTTTGCAAGGACAAAGTTTATCTTGCATTTAAAACAAAATGTTATAAATCACACGGTGCCCATGCAGCTGGGTACGGTTTCAGTGCCTCGCTGAAGGACACACGTGCGAGCTGAAGTTTTATCTAGCTGCTGGCACGGCCGTTTTTACCTACCAGGCTCTTATCATGTCTCTTGATACTGTGCTTCAGTTGTGCATACTCCCTAACAAGCTGGCAATTAAATGAGCACAAAGCAGTTTACACACAGTAAGTCTGGAGCTTTCGAGGCCCCTTTACTGCCCTCTTTACCCTGTTAGTAATCCAGCCTTAGCTGCAGGATGAATAGCGGAGCTTTATCTGGGATAGCTGCAGGGCAGACTCTCTTCCCACCTCACTACCCTGCTGCCTGCAACACATCTTTTTCTGCCTTCACACAGACGCACAAAGTGTAAAAGCTTCTCCAGTAAAACAATGTGTGGCGGAAGCAGCAGAAGCATTGATTTTTAGTTGTTTTATAATCCATTTGTGTTAAAAGTTCTGTATGCTGTCATGTTCAGAGCACTATTACTGCAGCAAACAACTATTTGCTATGTAAAGAGAGTGGAGTAACACTTCCTGAGAAGAGAATGATGTCACACGACCTGTGTGTGTTGTAATCTGAGCTTCTCTGCCGGTCCTTTTGTTCATGCATGTTAGTGCGTGTCTAGTCTGAGTGGGCAGAAGTTCGCTGCATAGATCAGCCTCTCATTGGGCGGAACGAACCACCCGCTGAAGTCCCATCCTACCACCTCCGGTTGTGTAGCAGTTTTCAACCGTTTTCAACCGTTTTCAACACGTCCTTTACTAACTTTTGCGGTGTTTGATCTTGCGGGGATGTAGCCATTTTTCTGCCATGGTTCGTGTCCTGTAGGCGATATTTTTACACCAAAACCTGTTTCCCCCCGGCAATATTTTTGCAAGCGCACCGTTGCTGTGGCACCACCCAGAACGATTGTGATTGGTTGAAAGAAATACAAGCAGCCGGGGCATTTTTTTCTCCAATCTTAAAGTAAGAGTCGGCCCAGCCAGACCTTTCTTTTCTTGAGAAAGGTCTGGTGAGCGAGACTAGCGTGTGTCTGTATCCCACTGTCTAGCTTATCACTGCTGTTTTGAACTGCACTCATATGGCGATTACTGCTAATATCAGGAGGACGTCAGCATGGAAACTTCAGCCAGTGGAGAACAGTGTCGAGACCGTGTAATATCCTTTTGAGATTTCCCGTTTTTCTAGTTTTCTATCTGTTGATTGGGCAACGCAAGAGGAAAAACAGAAGTCCTCTGCACGGCTGCTGTTAAAATGCAGGCAAGACAATCAACAAAATTTCCTCTGCCCTGCACCAACTTAAAATTTCATTACATTTATTTAAACATTTTGTGTAATTGGAGGAAGCTTTTGCACTAGTTGCAATAAAGACATTTCACATTAAGCCCTTTGCACTGTTGTTTAGTTGCTATCTCAGTGCAATATTGTACGGTTTGTTGTATTAAAAAGATCTATTACACTCACCCCATTTCATATTGGCGGCAGCAAGCTTCCCTGAAGTCAGTGACGGGGGAGAGCTCGGCGTGGATGGGTTGGGCGTTGAACCACCGATTGTTCAGGTCCATGACCGCTTTCTCTGCATCTTCCTCGCGGCGAAACTGCACACAGGAGGCACACATACCACATCCATTCGTACAATCTCAATTGTGTCAGCTCCACCTGTCTTGTGAATACATTTCAGATCAATCACCAACCTTGACATAGACATTGCCGACAAGGTGGTCGCCCAAGTTATCACACACATTCATCTCCTCCACCTCTCCGTACTTCTCCTCCATCTCTGTGAACACCTCCTGTGTCGGGAATAAGAGACAGAAGGAACAATTTAACTCTCCGACAGGTTCTTATCAAGGTTCTTTTTTTCGTCAAGTCATGCAAGTTGCAGTCCTTTTATAATACAAAAGATCTAGCATCTTGAATCTGTCCTGCTGGTCCTCTGGTTTCCCTTTTTGAATGAAGAATACAGACTACCGCCACCTGCTGGAATGGAGAGTTTTTTTCCCTCTAGGGCTGCACAATTAATCAAAAATATTACTGAAATTGCAATATGGCCAAATGCAATATCCAAAACTCAAGATCTGCAAAATCCTTCAAAATAATGCTTCATTTTTCTGCATATCATGCAGCCTTGATTTCCTCTCACGCAGGAGCAGAACATAGGTGCCTGCTGGCAGTTGGATGTAGTCTTTAAAGTGTATTCAGGTGCAACTTTTTGGCCCAGACACAGACACCAGTCAGCCTTCGTTGCCATAGTTCTTTGTTGTCTGTTTGGTGTTTCTGGGTTTTTACAGCCTGAGGAAAGAAACTGCTCTGTAGTCTGATCTTGTCTCTAAGGTTTTATTTTGTGTTCTGTGTGGATTTGCCTTTGGTAACAAGGAAAGGGGTTAGCCAAGTTTAATATTTCGGCTAACCAGTTTCCTGTGGGTGAAACCCTGCAGATGTAATGATCAGACACAGGCTGGATATCGAAAATAAACAATTATTATGTGCAACTGGGTCACGCACACTATATATTAGTGAGTGACTGTTGTGTGGAGTTACTGTGACAGTTGAGCCAACACCCCTTATTAAAACATCCTTATATACTTAAGGGTGAGTTTATTATATAACCGTTTGGAGATTATGTTTTGGCATGACCTTTGTATTGACAGTCTGCCTGGTTCAGCAACACATTTCTTTTCATTTCAAATGAAGCTGAGAAATGTCATCATAGGTAGTTTTATCCACAGATTATCTAGAAAAGATTTTAGCTTTATATTCAGGACTCAAAAACACGGCCACAATTAAGTAACAAAAAAATAAAATGAAGAAAATAGCTACTTTTTATACCAATAAAAGCACAATTATTATAATTTCTTTTTTTATCTATACTACCTGGCATTGTCCACGTGTAAAAGCAGCTGTTGCGTATTCCAGCTGAGTACATACTGGCTCCTAAATGACTCTTGCCTCAGCACAAACTGAATAAATTTTGGCAATGTCATGATGCTCCTTTTGGTTGCAATGTTTCAACAAAAAGCAGATAACACAGTAGTGACGTCACACTGTGCAACGTGGAGTGAAGACGAGACGCCAGCACACAAGGTCGCTCACCTCAAAGAACTCATCATAGTGCTCCTGCATTTCCACATCGCTGACGGCACCTACAGAATGTCAACAAAAGGACAGTCAGGGCAAAGCCAGGCAGACGCTGGTGGCAAAAGAGTCTTCAAATGGACCGTGTAGCTTTTAGCAAACAAATCTAACAGATACATCTTGCTATGTTAGTGACACCCTGCAAACATCGATCAAAAAAGATAAAGAGTCTGTATGTCATTTGTTTCCAGAGAAACAGTCTACTCTCTCCCAACCTAAATTACAGAAGCAAAGTAAGAACTAGAGGTGACCCCTCTTAGCCTTCTCCTGGTTAACTGCTTAACTTTAAATGATCTGCCAGTGTTTTACCCTCTGTTTGTGTAACTACATTACCATCATGTTGTGTTTTTACGGCTAGCTTATCAACTACTTCATGACAATCTCTGGCTACTACATGAAGGAGAACTTCCTAGGTTGAGGACAGCACTAGTAGAAACCTGCTTCAATGACTCAGAAGCAAAAATTGTGTACTGAAACTTCTGTTTTTTCAACTTGGATCCTCTTTCCCCATGTTTTTGTGTCTAGGTGACTAATGGGCACAACAATTTTTGAAGCACTGAAGCTGAAGGGGCAAAACAGGCTGCAATGTAACCACTTGGAGCATGTTTGCACCATTGATGTATGCCAACTAAAAGTGCTAGTTTTTGTGGCTGACAGGCTCAGATTATTTTAGGTGACTGACAACATTATGGAGAGGATCCCTACAGAGACAGAGCACACAACGCAGGTCTAGATTTAAATTTAGTAATACAGGGACATATTTAGTGTAACATTAGACATGTTTTAAGTTTTTTTCCCAAAACATTCTTTTAATTCCAAATCATTTCCAGGCTTGGAAAACCATGCTATTAATTTCCTAACTTTTTCAGGAATTTAGTGCTAAGTTACTAACTAAAAAAACTTAATTTAGTTAGATGTGAAAATATGCTGGCTCTATTCACAGTAAAAGTACAGTTTATTTGAATGGAGTCTGGGGGGTTTGGCGATAGCCATTTCAAAGCTGTTTCTGGTTAAACAAAAAGAATCTTACTCAAACAAAAAGGTCTATCTCTGTCGAAGTTATTTCCATAATGTTGTCAGACACTTAAAACAACAATCTGAGCCTGTTTGTGGTAAAAACAAACACTTTTAGTGGACGTAAATTGACAGTGTTTATTTGCCTGGAGTGATTACATTGCAGCCTGTTTCATGACTGCTAGCTGCAGTGCTCTCCCTCAGTGCTCAACCAGTTTCAAAAATTGTTGTTCCATTAGTCACTTAGACACAAAAACATGAGAAAATAGGGTCCAGGTTGAAAAATGCCGAGGTTACCCTTTTAAGTGTAATGCAAGGAACAAAAAAACAGTAAGTTAATCATAGCTTTTAAGCTTTTTAACACGTCTGTTTTACAAGAGCAAAATGAAAAGATCTGACACAAAGTTGTGCACATTATTGCACGATACAGACTCAGATAGTTTGAGTTCGGCCAGGAAAACATGCAGAACAGCATGTGGCCTGTTATTCTATTCTCCAGGAAATGATGTGATGCACTAGACATCTCTAGAGGACATGTTCCTGCACTAAGCCAAATTGTATGTGGGGAGGTGTGATACAGTAAATTAAGTGCAGTCAGTGCTGGAGGGTCCTGCGGATGAAGGGAGAACTTACAGTGTAAACCATCAGCAGACTGGGCAGAGTTTTGAAGGTTATGAAGGTAAATGTTCAAGAGGGAAATGGTCTGAAATACAAAACGTAAACTTCTGTGACATAAATCAAAATAAAGAGCTGAGGAAGAAAAAAATTTGATTAGAAATTTTTCTATCAGTAAATTGCGGCCCTTTGTTATCACATATCATAAGTCCTGGGTAATTAAATATGTGATGGATAAAGTTGAAGCTCACTGTCTGTAGCCCTCACTGTTTTTCGGATATTCACTCCTTTTACCCAACTTTCAGGGTTTGTTTTACATTTCTTAATATTACAGGTCTGAGAATGGGCTCCAAGTTTAGGCTCTAAGTGTGTATACTAGATATAAGTCCCGTTTAATGTAAGAGATTGTGGATCAAACATTTTGATTTGATTAAAAGTGAAGAGGCTGTGATCTATACAAACAAGGTAAAATAACTTTCAGGGTTTTTTTGTTTTTTGATTAATGCATTAAATAAAACACCAAACTTAATTTAAAACTTTACTGCTCGGACACAACCTTGCAAAACACAGCTAAGCTATAAATGAGCTACTCATTCACTCATTCACAATAATGGATCACCTTTCCTGGTAAATTAGTCTCCAGAGTTGTCTATGTAATAACAGGCTGAAATAGGGCTGGACAATAAGGCAAAAATAGTCTCACGATAATTATCCACATTGATCGATTGGTTGCACATATGGATAATGATAGTTTTACAGAGGTTGCACTATAAGGCTGCTACAAAGTCCCTTCCTCATACCGCATTTGCATTTTTACACAGGACCAAATGACGGCAGCATCATTCTGCCCCAGTGTGTGATTTTAGGTCGCATGCCAGCATTGCGTAATCAAAAGAGGCGTGACATTACATCTAACAGTGTCGGCCACTAGTGTGACATAGAACACAGGGATCGACAGCGCTTAATAAACTATAACAATGGTGTAACATACCAACAACAATAATTTATCATCTTTGTTACATGGCGGCTCATCTTGTCCTCTGCTCAGAGGGTAAGGAGCACCTTGAACTCATTGTTTCCCCAAATTGTGATAATTTTCGACCACTGTTCTTAGCTGCTAATTGCTAAAAGCTCCATTTTTTAATCTCATGTGATGGGTCACACACGTAACACGTCGTCAAAACATCCCATGCTGCCCATGATCCCATCCTGCCAGCTGCCCTGTTTATACAGACACTGTTTCGGTGCATGGAGTAAAACTGTCAAAAGCTTATCATCAATATCGACATAAATTTTATCATGATCCCCTTTTGAGATATTTTATCGCCCAGCCCTGTGCTGAAAGGAAGAGAATGACCTCCTAAGACTTTAAATTGTCCTAAGTTGTGGCACATTTAAATGAAAACAACCTAAACTAAAATAAAACTCTAATTGTTAGACTTGATTATGAAATATAACGGCACCTGTGGATTATTTAAGGGACAAAGCAGGGTGCTGACAGAGGACATTTCACTGGATCAACAGTCATTTTGTGATGCTGAAGTAAAGAACGCCTCTTGTGTCAATGGCAGAGTGAATGCAATGCTTTCAAATTCACTGGAGGCATAATTCAATTATGGGGCCCAATATAAAAACACTAAAGCCCCGCTGCCCATTACACACTTACCTGTGTGCGAGGTACTGCTTCAACTCTACTCGACTGGGCTCAGCGTATTTACTGCACACTCCAACAACACACAGTTCTAGATGTTCTGCCATAATCTACACAGGCTGTATGTACTGTTTGTGTATTGGCGTGAATGCTCGGCTACACAAGGTTGAAAAACAGATAGTGGAAGTATCAGAAGCAGGTGTGCTTTTCGTTGGTATTAGGTAATGACCGATGCATAACTCAATATTTGGTCTGAAATTCGTAGGAGATAAAAAGGTCACAGCTGGGTCTCCAGCTAACAGGGCTGAAGCAGCACCTCACACCTGTTGTTATATGTGAACACCACTTCAAGGTAATACAAAGGGAGGTTGCTGACATATGTTTAACTTACAGCGAGAAGCGTCGGCCGTCTGTGCGCTGTTCTGGGGATTACGGTAGATGTTCTGAATCAAGATAGTCTGCAGGGGAAAGAACAAAAACGCATTTGGTCAGACGGGATTCTTTGATGAATGTCTAGCGGTGTGCTATTTCTGATTATATCAAACTCTATTTTAGCTTGTTTACATCTTTATGACAGTCATGCACGTACAAAATCCTTGAAACTGAGGAGAAAGCTACGATAATGACATGTCTGGTACAGTTCTGTTTCAGAATAATTTCTGTAAACCACTCTCACCTGCCTACACACCAATTAATAATTCCATGGAAGAAGAATTAACTTGTCTAATATCGTAAAAAGGAGCTATGAAATGCAACTGCTGGGAAAAGGATATGACACAATAGGAAATGACTGACAGGGCAGGTTTTTTTTTTAACCAAAAGTAATTGCTGACACATTAAAATTAGCAGAGGTTTGCAAAATATGAGCAAAACATTTTGCACACACAGTACTCCTACTTAACAACTAAAAACAAACTTTTGAAGAAGTAACTCATCTACAGTGCATATGAACACTTTTAACTCTAATGCCACATGAAGCAGACCATGTCTGAGAGATTACACAGTCAATATACCAATTCAGTGTTTCACCTAATAAGTGAATATGATATTTTTTTTCAGATTGGCTGCATGAGTTAAGAGCTTCCACACAGTCTTCACTGGTTTAGTTTGCAACATGACTTGTGATTTGGGTGTGTGCCTCGATGAGTCACAATAATTGGGTTATGAACTTATCGAGGTTGACAAAAATTATCTAGGTCACACCTGTATATGGTACGATATTGCTTGTGTTTGTTTACATTAGAAAGTCACCAACATTTTAGCCAACAGGATGCCAGAACAGGCTTGGGTGCAGCTCCAAAGCATTTTTTTCACAGCGTCTTATCCGAACAAACAGAAAAAAACTGCTGTTTTATTTGATTAGGATACTTTAATTTTGTTTGTATGTAATTTTGTATTATTTGTATGAATAGTGTGTCAGCACGCGTGTGAATGGGTGAATGAGAGGCAAATTGAAAATCGCCTCATCTGTTAAGGCAGAAAAGTGTTACATGTTTGTGCAGTTTATTTAGGGAAAATGCCCAACGAGGTGTCTGCATGTCAGACGGCTCATGCCTTCACGCCGGCCATTAATTCCTGATAATGGACACCTTGTCAGGCATTATCCCTTACCTAATAGACACCCTGCAGCCAATCAGAGTCAAGTATTCAACAAGACCATGGGATAAAGAGCCATTATTTTGGTAGAAAAACTTGTGGTGGGATCCTCACCTGGCTGAAGGTTGGTTTGTTGTGCAATCTCGAGCAGCGGTCTCCATGTCTGCAAGCACCAATTTTAAAATAGAAGGAACAATTGACCCTGGAAAAGAAGGAAAAGTGTCATCAGACTCACACCAATAATGCATCATTGTTTCTTAAGACTTTCCAAATCAACATATCTATGGCTGCAGAACAGATCAAGAGCCTATAATGTTTGTATTTTAAAAATTCAAAAATCTCCCAAAACTATGGAGCCCCTACAGCTCTGAAATGTGGATTTTTTAGTTTTTTATTTTGTGCCCACACGGGGGACAAGTGGGAACAAGTTGAACAAGCTTTCATCACTTAAAAAGAAAAAAGAAATAAAATACAATTTCCATATTGTCATATTGTCTTGACAGCAACGGAGCTCTATGGAAAAGAAGCATAAGCTATATCAGGCTTTGAATGAACAGGCAACACTAGTTTGTCACATCAAGTCACTGTTGGTTCTGGTCTTTCTCCAGTATTCGTTTACAATATAAACCACCAGACATATTTACGAGCTATGTTACATACTTAAATGGGATCACCGCCTCAATTAAGAATTCCATTGTGCTATTAACAGGGTCTAAAAACAGTTCAATCTGTATTTGTGGACATCAGCTACTCTCTTTCTGAGCCAAAAACCAGAGGAATCTCACCCTTGTGATGTCATAGGGTGAAGTCGGAAGCTGCTCCACAGACAATGAATGGGAGGCTGATTTTGAGGACCCACACAGTGTGTATTTTATCTTTTATACCCCACTGTGCTCATTTAATGAAACAGAAAATGAATCTGCATACTCAGAACATTCCTCTGGGTGCTCTCAGTGTCATCTGTAACATCTTTCACCATTCATTGTCTATGGAGCAGCTCCAGACTTAATTTGAATTTAAGCACTCTGTTATTTTATATTTGGGAGAGAAGATCATGTTTACTCCTGTTTCATAATGTAGTAGATCACTGGAATAACATATATTAATACTATACATATATGAAGTATTAGAACTAGACAATATCAATTAAATATTGTTTGGGAGTTAAGTTACACCAATATTGTATTGCCTATTAGATAAGAGAAGCCTCTGCTTGGCTGTTGATTACCGGTTGTTTTTAAGTTTCACGAACCACCCCCTATACAAACGGCACTACAACCCTCCTCCAAATACTCGTCACACTGGTGCAGTAAATGTAAATTTACCATGTCGCGCGATATTCAGCTCTGTGCATGGCAAACAATTCACTGTGTGCAGGAAGCATTAAGCTGCACTCCACTGGTGAAACGAACACAACAATCCGCCTGAGCTAGCCAGCTAGCCTGCTAACAAGCTCATTAATAACCAGGCTACACGCTGCCTTTACATTTAATGACCTCCATAGTGTGCTTATAATATTTACGTGTACCAACATACTAATGAACACTTTGTAAACTGACACATTTTTGGTGCAAACACATAAAACACAGCAGCTGCAGGTTAGCTGAGGTGCTTCCCTGAGTTTCATTCAATGTGTTAGCTGAGCGTTAGCTTCCTGTTGCTAATGTTAGCTTGACTGAGTCATTCAGCAGCGCAGCGGCTACAAGCTGAGCCCCGCTGGTGCTGTTAAAAACCGCTGCAAACATACCTTATAAAACACTCGTCGTTTGGACGACTTTTAATGTTAATATTAAATAAAACTTACTTGTCTTTTTCTGTGCCGAAAATGGATGCCAGGTACTCCGCCATTTTCGGCTCGTCGGAAGCGTAGAGGTTACGTCATTACGTAAAGGGACGGCGATCGCGCGGTCAGGACAACTTGTAATGACCCTGAAGGCCACATGCCAGCGCTGTTGCTCTAGAAAATATTAATTATTGCTCAACGACAATAAAGTTCTTCTTATCACAAGCAACCCTAAAAGTCTGAATGTTCAAAAAATCCCCTCAATATATTGTCTTTTTTTCCCTGTTTTTACTCGTTATTTTGTATTTCGTCTTCTCCCAACAGGTGAGTATCCAGAGGTGGAAAGTAACTATTAGGTACTGTTTATGTACAGATTTGAGGTACTTGCACTTTGCTTTAGTCGCCTATTTTCTTTTGTCTTCTGCCTGTAAAACATGTTGCAGATAAAACTACTCAGGGTATAAACTAGGCAACTTTAATTTTACTTATCAGAGTAAGGGGGTTGCTGCAGTGTGCCTTCATTTTTTTAATAAGCTATATATGATGACCCTCCCCAGAGCTACAAATATTTAATGACTAGGGGAAATGCACCACTCTCCCTTCACCATAAATAACCATATTTCACGGTTTCTGGTTATGATAAGTGGTGTGGTTTTGGAGATTAAAACAAAAAATGCCCTTGAAACCCACTCATATAAATAAATAAATACAAATAAATACAAAATACGACCACTTAAAGCTAAATGTCCCTCCCCTATGCTAAATCTAAAACCATAACCTCCTTCCCAATGCTTAAAAACTATTTAAAGTACCTCCCCTATTTTGCACCACCCCCTTCCCTCTAATAAGTAATGAACAGCCCCTAAGTAAGTGATAAATATACATAGGATATATAACACTATAACACTTTGACACCATCTATTCAGAGTACTTTTATTTTTGAGTACATGTCGCCGATATTAAATCTGTACTTTCACTTACTTGTAATGGGTTATTTTTACAGTGAAGTATTATCACATTTACTCATGGGTTTAGGTTTCATTTTAATGCTTGGGGGGACAAAGATAAAATAAGGGGTTGGGGGTCCTCTGCCAGCATCAAACATATAATTTTCTGCATTCTAGTGAAATGTTATGCCAATTTGTGCATTTTCTGCACCAGTTTATGGTGTAAATGTCAAATTAAAGACATGTAATGCTACTTTCTGTCTTTATTAAAGGAGAAAAACACATATTTTCTAAATATTGAAGGGAGCGTGTAAGCCTACAGAATAAGATTCTCCATAAAAATCCATTGTTAGGGCCTGGCCACTACATTATAATATAACAGTGTGTTAAAGGTGGGCCTACATTTTTCAACTGCTTAGGCACTTTAACTTTGATAACATTTTGAATGCAGGTCTTTTCCAGTTTTGGGTACTTTCCCTTCACTGCACATATTTCTTCAGAGTTTTAAAGGGACATAATTTGGGGGACTTACAAGAGATAAATTTAAACGCAGTTTCAGACAAGCCCCCAAAACAGTGGCTCCTACATTTCCCATGATACAGCTCAATCTTATCTATTTGTCTAGCCCTTAAAAACCTGAATGAGGCCGACTCATTGACAGACAGGCTGACAGCACTGCCTACAGTAATAGCAACCACACATCAACAAAGTGGCCATTAAAAGAGGCCACAGCATCTCCATCTTCTCCTCCATGCACCTTACAGTATATCCTCCCTTAAAACCACACTGCTGTGCACAAGGTCGCACAAGCTTGCAGGAGATGCACAAGGTGAAGATGAAAGGAAGGGAGAAGGGGGAGGAAGTCAGCTTGAAGAGGGTGAACCACAGACACTGCCAAGAAATGATGAAGTCGCTGTCAAGGTGCACAGACTGAAACAAGACTCGGAAATGAAAAGAGCTAGAAAGGAAGGCTGGTGTAAAGCATGAGATCTTTGCTGTAGCTGTGTCAGAGCAGTATCTGCATGATAAACTGTGGGAACCCCCTGATCTGAGATGTTTCCCTGTATTGGACCTGCAACATTTAGAGAAGCAAGACCACCCACCGATCTTCTCTCCCCTTCAGTGCACTCACTACCTTAAAGGGGAAGGTAGGGAGCGAGCAGAGAGTAGAAAGAGGAAGCAGCATGTAGCTAAGCAGCTCCAACCTCAGCTTCAGCACTTCTCTGTTTTACTTAACTTAATAATGATGTGCTTGGAGGAACATTTCCCACTTGGATTGGCTGCGACTAGAAGATGACGGGAGGTTTTCTGAGTGTTCCCATCATGAGGCCTAACCACTGCTGGACCGTCCTGCAGGTGTCCATCTTGGCAGTGCTGCTTCTCACCTTAAACGCTGACAGTAAGTTATTGTTTCTGCATATTTTGCTATCTCAGTATTTGTGTGGTGTTACTTTTTCTTCCTCTCTAGGTCTGTCAGGTTACTAAAAAATTGGCAATGTGACCACTGTCCAGATTCTCTGGTAAAGGTTGGAGGCCTGATTACTATAAAAGTCATGAACTTCAAAGCGCCATGTACTTGTCTACGCAGTATAAGTATACAGGCAGCGATTACAAGACGAAGTCGGTGTTAAGTCATCTCCAAAACCCAATGAGTGCCTCAGTTTGGTGTAAAACATTCTTCCTCGAGCATACCAAAAAATAATATTATTATGAAAGTGTACTACGGATGTCGTTTGAACTGACAAAACAAATGCATAATTTTGGTTTCAAATGCTAAAAATGCTACTTTTAGGTAATTTCTTCCACAACAGGAGGGTGTTTTTGGCGCGTGTGGGAGCTCAGTGGAAACAATTAGAGATTTTATGCAAACATAAAAGAGGCAGAAATGTTATAGATGACACAAAAAAATTTCTAGAGCATATTCATTAGCTTTATCAGCCGTACACCCACTTCGTGTTACTGGTTTCTATAATTCCCCGTTTGCCATAAGCGTAGGTTTATTTCGACATTTGGGGGGACAAATATGAAGTGGGGCATTTGGTCGTCATCCACCAGAAAGTTTTGAGAATTAAACACTTAATTTCCTGCATTCTGGTGATTGTTTATGCACCAGTTTGTGCATTTTCTGCATCAGTGTAACTGTCAAAACACAAGTCCTCTGCTACTTTAATGTTTATCGGTAGGATGTTCACACTTTCTAAATGTTGAGGGGAAAGTGTCACCCGCGCCCCCCAAGATCTATGTCTATGCCACATGCAATGGGTGTAAAAAAGAGAAATGGCTGTATGAATTACTTTATTTACTACTGCTGACCTCTGTGTCACACACTTTTTTAGCTACTGTGGTTTCATTGTGCTCTCAATGTTGTTTGTGGTTTGAGGCCAGCAGAAGAGCTATTATTTAATGACGACTCATGTTGGCGGTTGAAAGCAACCAACACTTAAAAATGGACTTTGTTCAAAGCAAAATCAGATTCATTCATGTTAAATATTACCTCTATGTATGTGTTACACCAGTGGAGTTAACCACAGACTGTTAAAAAAGGAGTTTATCAATATAAACCATAAAATACATGAAAAGTGCAAGAACAGGGCTGCTTTTCTACACAGAGGGAAATTTTGCAGATACATATTTTCACAACATGGCAAGGAACCAGTTTAAGATCAGGTGACGTCTGAAAGCTCCAGAACAGCCACTAAATGTAAGGCTGTTTTGTTAACTGTTGCTTCAGAGGTCAAGAATGAACTCTCCATTTATGAACAGTGGAATATCAGGTGCATTGAATTGTGTCAAACTAACACAAATGTTGCAGATTTCGGTGTAATTGAGGGTTCTCTGGGTGGTTCCCCTTGAGACGCCGTACTTTAGGTGGGGTTCACTCTCAGTTCCCTCTCGTGCAAATAATGTTTCCACTCACTGCAAAATGAAATGTCAGTTTCAGGAGTGTTTAATTAGTTGTTAGATGTTTTCGTTTTCACTGTATTAAGTCATGCACGGTTTACTTGTCTTTTGATCTTGTACAATTTTTCTTCCTCGTTCCATAACTTACTCAGAGAGTTTTAGGCTGCTAATGCGTAGTCCAAATGTCTGGCGTCCTCTAACTAAAAACTTCATCAAACTATTCTCTTCATGGTATCTGCAAGTCATGAAAAGTCTTAAAAAGCCTCAAGGAATATTAAAAAGTCTTAAATTTAATTTACGATTGAGTGTGTTGATTTTAGAAAACTGATTTTTCTGCTGCTTATTCAGGTCCAGATCACATTAAGTTAATTGATTTCATTAGTTGTACTGTAGTACTGACAAAATGCAATATAATTTGGCTGGTATTACATCAACAGGTATTAAAGGTCCCATATTACGCTCATTTTCAGGTTCAAACTTGTATTTTGGGTTTCTATTAAAACACGTTTTCATGCTTTAATGTTCAAAAAACACTTTATTTTTCTCGTAATGTCTGCCTGAATATATCTGTGTTCACTCTCTGTCTGAAATGCTCCGTTTCAGTGTCTGTCTCTTTAAGACCGCCTCCCAATAAGCTCAGTTTGCTCTGATTTGTCAGTGTTTCCAGGTCTTCCACATCTGTGCTTTTAGCATCTCTGCACTGTCACTGCAGCCAGGGAATGACTGTAACAGAGTGGCACTTTTGCCGGAGCGCTCTGAACTCCTTGAGTTGAAAAAAATTCATTTGAGAGTTAACAGTTGGTAAACAATGGAGGAGAAACTGGTGGTAGCGGCTGCTGGATACTCAGAACTGTATGGCCTGATGATAGACAGCAGGTTGTCACACTGCCCCCAAGTCATCCTGAAATATGCCTGGAAACAGCCATCACTGAGGTGAAGTTCCTGGACCAACTGGTGGTACTCCCCATGATCCACCCTCTTTTTTAGTGTCTCATGTACCCACACAGATCTCCGTCTCCCTGTGCCCGACAAACTATTTGCTGACAGCCTCTCACCCTCAACCAGAGCTACTGCAAGTACCCTCTGCCTGAACATTTTAGTAACTAGATACTAATTACTGTCAAATAACTAAAGTAAAAAAATAAATGGTAGATTGATTACATGGGAACGTTTGAATGAGGAGGTGAGGCAGTGGGTGTGTTGCAGTGAGCGTTTTTTTTCTTCAATAGTGGCACTCTTTTTTTAAAAAAAAAAAAAGGCAGTGTGCCGCGACTCGGGTTTGCAACCTGCAAAATGCTTTCTGTGTGATCGTGGCCTGAGTAGACCAAATCAAAATGTTTGTCTAAATTGGTTAGTTTTTAGCCAACTCAAAAAAAAAACAAAATCAAAAACAGTTTAAGTGTACGTTATACGTGAAAAACTTTAACCGCTTTACCTTGCTGTCAAACAGCCTTTTCCAACAGGGAGCTGAAGTCATTATCTCAAAACCACCAGACTCCATTGACAAAAACAGTCGTTTTAGAACATGGGAGCTGCTAGTTTACCACCGCCTCAATCAGTTATTGTGTAATATTAATGCAGGGTGGGTCAGGGTGTTTAACTACACATTTTTCAATGTTACAGTTACAGCTGAAAATGGCAACTGAAATAAGCAAGAAATAAGTCTCCAAAATTCATATCAATCAATCAATCAATCAATCAATCAATCAATCAAACTTAATTTATACAGCACTTTTAATACAAACAGAATGCAACCCAAAGTGCTTCACACAATAAAAACAATAACCCCACCCCATCCACCAACCACAGACACACACACACACACACACACACACACTCACTCACTCACTCACTCACTCACTCACTCACTCACTCACTCACTCACACACACACACATAAATTCAGAGACTGTAATGGTCAGGACTAAACAGTAACAGACCGTTATAAAAGCACTATCATAAAAAACAGGAACTGAGGAAACGCTATCATGAGTGGGGACTCAGAATAGATAACAATTTTAGATCCGTAAATAAATAAGTTAAAATAAATGAATAAGGAAATAGAAGAATATGCCAGCTAAAAAAAAAAAATAAAAAAAATAACAGATTAATAGAAATAAATAAATACACAATAATCATAGAAACAAATTTAAAAAGTAAAATTAAAAAAATAAAAATACATAAATAAAATGAAAAACAGTTAAATTAAAAGCCAGGCTAAAAGGGTCGGTCTTGAGTTTGCTTCATATCAGTTGCCAGGAAGTGTTAGCAGGACGTCACAGTGATTCGGTCAATAGTATTGTCATGACATCACTGCTTTACATAAGCCGGTAGCTTGTTTAAAGGTAGAGCATTGAGCATTTGATACTTTCATAGTATTTATGTTGCACATATACCTGCTTTATGGGACCTTTAATACCTCTGGTATTAAAAAGCCTTTAACTTGGTGGACCTGCAGAAACCGTCTTTGAAAAATGATTGTTGCACAACACATATGGGGCTAAGCTCTCACCTGAAGTGTATCTTAAGATCGAATGTCTCATTCTTTCATTATGAGCTGGTATCAGATACGATTGCTACATTAAGACATTACAGTAAACTGTAGTAAAAATAAGGATGAATTAATGTTTGTTGTCATTTTTGTTTGCAGGTGAGGATTCAGACTGTGAAGTTGATCTTAAAGTGGCCCGTGACACAGTTTATGAAGCTCTCCCTGGAGAAGACCTCAGGATTAACTGCATTGTTGCGTTCTGCAATGACTCACCACCAACAGTCACCTGGTATAAACGAGAGAAAACTGACGTCCCTGTCGATGTCAGCAGTCGCATTAAAACGGAGTGGAAACGTGTAAACCATTCAGAGGGAATATCGTTTTTGATCTTCCAAAAAATATTCAGAAATGACTCGGGTGTGTATCAGTGTCAAAGTGGAGGCATTGTGAGTCATAACATCAACGTCTCTGTCCACGGTGAGTGACTTCTTATACAATGCTGACATTGTACTGCTCATATTTCTACTGCTACCAAAAAATACATGAACAAATTTTATCGACAATGTCTATCTTAATATTATTATGACTTAAGACAGCTGCTCTGCATTGTTTTATAGATCATGATGAGTGTGCCAATGTTTCAGGGATGAATAGCACAGGTAAGAAGAGTTTATATGTTGTGTTGTGTAGGGACATGGCTGCTCCACATGAATCTGAATCCTGTTTATTCAAACACTGTGGCCTACACTACTTATGATTATATATGTTTATATACATAAACACATTCATATTCAGTCAGACTTTCTCTTTTTCTCGCAGAAGCCCCCACTTTGAAACCTGACACCTCATCAGATCTGTTTATATACATCTACTTTGGTGCTGGGATTGTGGCATTCGTCACTGTAGTGATAATTATTTCCATTGTATCAATGCACGGATGTAAAGGTGAGATGTTGAATAAATCTGCAATATAGGACATGACTGTGACTCTAAAAACAGGAAATAATTTTAAACTGTCATCATGCAGGGAAATCAAAGAAAAAGACGCAATCTGAAAATCAGGTAAGACAAGGCTACATTTTAAACTTGCATCTTATTTCTTTAAATATTTTACTGCAAAATGCTTTTTTTGATGTCTGCAGTACATTGCAATCCCAATGGAACCCTTCCCACATGCCGGCTTCCAGCCCTCGCCGAGAGGAAGCCCCTCTGCACCGCCACCTCGGAGGTCCACTCGGAGAAAGCCACTGCCCTCACAACCCAATGAGCTGCCGTTACCGAGAGACAATGAGCACGTTTACAGCAAGGTGAAGGAGGACAGAGGGAGACCGAGGAAAAAGGCAGAGGAAGAGGGGAGTTCTCTTGTGTATGCTGCGCTCAACCATCAGGTGCCAGCGAGACCTGCTGCTCGGCCGCGGAGGCCAATGGAGGAGACTTCAGAGTACGCGGCTATCCGTGTGAAAGACCCATCACCCATGAGACTAAGTGACTTCAAAGAGGACGACAGTTTGCGTTAAGTGGAGTAATGTGGTCTTGATGTTGGAGGAGAATTAAAATTTGATACAGTGACCCTCTTTGGTAAAAACGGCTCGCTTTTGTCAGAGCATGAGGATGCTACAGCATGGACAACCCACCAAGTCCACATGAGACTTTGCTTAATGCTAAATTAGCATCTCCACCATTTGGTCAATACATTAACGGCCCTACACACCAACTTTTGACTCTGGTTACTTAGACCTCTGCTGAAGTTGAAGTTTGCTGGGAATTTGTGAGGTCATCATGTACCAAATGTGCCAGACTGAGAAGGGGATAAGCACATGTGGTTTTCACTCTATTTCAATTCAGCCAGAGGACCGGAGACAACTCGGTACTGATACAGATAGCCGTAAGGTTGCCTTGTTTGCATCATAAAACAGTAAAACGTCTTCTTTTGTTTACCCGGAAATGTTACTGACAATCCCACTGGAGCTGTGGTATGAGATAGTAAGTAAGTATAAGGCCGGTGATAGTCTGCATTTTTCTTACTGTCAACAAATCCCATAAAACTGATCCTACTTATACGTATTGTCTGACATAACTTATTCCTCAATATGAACTTGAAAACCACTTGAACTGCGAGACATGTTCCTTCACACATACAATAATTTATTTTGAGTCAATCCCACAAACACAGTCCTGCAGCTGTAAATACTCACTAGAGCACCAAATGTGGATTAATCCACAGCAGAAAATAGTCCCCAACAAATTCACCATTTACTGCTGTCTGAGTAACTTCTGCTGAAATCTACAGTGCCCAACTTTTTTTTAGGAAATTACTTCTCAACAACAAAAGTGTATATATGTGCCCCCATTTTAGTTAAAGACATCATGAAATCTAAATAGTTGTTTTATCACTGATGGTCACACCAGTATCTGGCCCAGAGATAATAAAAAAGTAATTTAGTTGGTATTTTTAACAGTATTGTAGAGTTTATCATTTCCTGGAAATGATAAAAAAAAATCTGATGATTCATCCTGCACTCAGAGACGTATAATAATTTTGTGTCCAATTAAAAGATCTCCTGATAACGCTGTCCCAGCTCAAGGTGGCGTGATGGTGGCATCACAGAAGCATAACCTTGGATTTATGAAGAAAACTGGGTACAGCTTTTGAGGGTCCCTGTTCATTTTAGTAAAAGTTGCTCAGTGGCGCATGAAGCCAAAAAAGTTCGACTTCCTGTGTATGAAATTATGTGGATCTTCCACACTGTGTTGCCCATAGAGCAAATGCATTAGAGACTTTGCCGGCTGAGTGGCTAACTTATGGTTTAGCTCCTGCTAACTTTAATGGATAAAGGTATTTATTTGTGTGCGGCTCTACTAGACCTTGAAAATGTTATCAGCCTAAATGGATCAAATCCTGATAGTGAAACAAGGCATTTTTCGGTGCTTATCCTCTTGAGGGTCGTGGGGTGCTGGAGCCTATCCCAGCTGACATTGGGCAAGAGGCGGGGAACACCCTGGACAGGTCACCAGACTATCACAGGGCTGACACATAGAGACAGACAACCATTCACACTCACATTCACACCTACGGACAATTTAGAGTCACCAGTTAACCTGCATGTCTTTGGTCAGTGGGAGGAAGCTGGAGTACCTGAAGAAAACCCACGCTGACACAGGGTGAACAAGCAAACTTGGCACAGAGGGGCTCCCCCAACCTGGATTTGAATTAGGAGCCCTCTTGCTGTGAGGCAACAATACTTAGCACCGTGCTTACATATCAGTGGGAAAAAGGCTCATCAGGCTACAAAGTCCTCAGTCTGTGTGAGAGGCTAACAGCAGCACCTTCTCTGACCAAACTAAATGTATTTTTTCACAGAATTTATGCAAACTGTCTTCAACTAATCTGCATTTGTTTGTGATCTTGGTTTGAATGTTTTGTGTCATGCACTCACCGCAGGTCAAAACTGTGACTTTTGTGCTGTTGCACATCCATGACTTGAATTTACTCTGTCGAGTGACGTCACACCTGGAAACCCTTTTGGAGCTTAAATACTGTCTCATTTTCTGACGATACGAATGACTATGGAGCTTCTGTTATTTCTTTTTTAGAATTATTGTGTTTCTTGAACTGGGAAATGGAGAATGTATTAATAATCTGATTATTTTGTGCAATCAAAGAACATAATGTGTATCCATGACTGTTTGATTTCAAGGTTTCTAATAAATAATCTAATACCACAGACACACAAATGTTTACTCAAAAACCCCCAAAGTGCCAGATGTACCAAGGTTAAAAAAAGGTGTGCTCTTTGTGCTTTGATATGGAATATATGTTAAGGGCAATGGAGGTAAGCACACATCTAAGACCACAGCAAACAAAAGCAGGAAGTGAGGTATACCAGACGTCCTTTACTTTGATATCAACAGCAGGCCTACAGTGATAGTTGTTTGACAGAAGTGGATAGCTGGTTCTTGAAGTGTTTCCACCATGAGACCAAACTACCGTCTGAACATCTTTCAAGTGTCCATCTTAGCAGCGCTCTTCCTCAGGTTGGAAGCTGATAGTAAGTTTTTGTTTTTCTATTTACGTCGCTCACTCTCAATCTGAGCAGGTCTTTGTTCCGGCCGTTGATTCTCTTTTGCTAAGTAACGTATTCACAAACAGGAATCAGATAAATTATGTCTAAAATGTTAAAGGTTATAAAGACTGAAAATGTTTCGATTATCATTATCATTATCATTATTACACGTCTGATCCAACATATAAAATCTAAAATAGGCAGGCGTACAGGCACACCCAAATTGGGTCTTTAACTTGAATGAATGCAGTGATTTTAGTTCATGTTTGCACCTAAGAGGATCTTAATAAACTGTGTGTAGATGGTGGATGGAAAATATTATCAGTACTTAATATATAATGCATTTTGGGTCTGGGATGGGTCTAACAAACAACAAAGGACTTTCATCCAGGAGACTTGGTGTTAGTGTCCTGTGTGAAACCAAAGTTAACGTTGGTAATGTAACCAAAGATGCTTTGTAGTCATGGTTAATGCACTGCAAGCTGCACCAGTGGTATAAAATGGACGCTATACACTTCCTGTCTCCTAAGTGGGCGCTGCTGTCTCACCCTCTCCATCCAACCAGCTTGTTTTGAAGGACTGTGATCAGTAAGATGGCTGAAAGCAGATTCAAAACAATACAACACTATATATACAACAAATTTAAAGCTTGCACCTCATTTTGCTGCTCGTTTTTATCTGCTAACTTAATATATAATATCAACCAAGTACAAGATCATATTATTTGTAGCCAGATCATGCCAGACTGTGTCGCCTCCTGATTTGTCTGTCTTAGGGATGTTAATAATTATCCGTTATTAACCCACAATAACAAGAATTCTGAACAATGAATACTATCATTTGTATCATTTGTATGTAACTCATACGGACGAGCTTTAACCTCAAATACACTCCACATGACTTGGTGATTTCATAGTTGGGGGGGACAATAAACAGTAAAATTTTAGAGAATAATTCCAGGGGGTACAAGGAAAAAAAGTTGTAGCCTGTCTTTTATACAGCATCTTTTACCGGAATTTGACGCTTTAATCTTCTCTCTATCTCTCCAACAGGCAGGCATAAGACCTTTCTTAGCACTGGCTAAGTCCACCTGCACATGTCCAGATTTAAAACAAAATGATTGAAATCAAATTAACATGTACACATGTACAAATTCATTAAGTTGTGATGATTTAATTGGAGATTGACAGAGACTGCAACATTTGACTCAGAAATGAAAAAATCTGTTTTAAAAACAAAGTAGATATCTACTGGGTAACTGAACATATATCAATGCAATAACTCAAAAATCTAGGACAGAACAGCCAACAGTAAAAATAGGCTACTTTCCTTTGGAGACAAAACAATTCATAAACCTGGATAAAACCTTCCTGGAAATAAATCTAAAATGTCAGTAAAATCTGAACTATTTCTGACATCAATATCCAGACAGTTAGTCTTTCAGAATGACAAAAATAAATATTACTGCTCTTGTCCTGTCCTCTCCCTTTTCTTTCTCTCCTGTCCTTTCTGACTATCACTGAACTCTGAGCATTGTCATTAGCTTTTAGCTTAGCAGCACTTGTTATTGAGTAGGCTTTTGAACAATGCAGGAGAAATGTTGCAGATATTCTTGTCATGGTACCAAAATTGGATCCAACTGTACGATACCAGTGAAAATATCATGGTTCTGAGTAGTATCACGATACCACAGCAAAAATGAGGCAGATGTGCCTTTTGTCATTTATGAAAAGATAAATCACTTTTCTATAATACATCAATGATATTTCAATGGAATAAATTACTTATTGACTTATTCATACTTCAAAAACAGCATCAATAAGTGATTAACATAGGGGGGATCAAAATAAAATAAATAAATACAATAAAAATCAACCAGCCACCCTCCTCCCCTGACAAGTAAAGAGCAGTCCCTCCATAAGTAAAGAACAGTCCCTAAAGTGCGGTGAGGTTTGTGGACCGTTACCTGCCACAAAGAGAGAAATGTGAACGGCTCGTTTGTCCTCTGACACGTCACATACCTGTGTGCCACCACAGCTCGGCTGTCCAGGTACTTTTGGGCAGTCATGACACCAACGAAACAGGAAATTACTGGACCTAGAGCCGGACTTCTCCGTCGCCGGTAAGCTGTTATCTTGCGCCGCGGAGCACTATGGCTGCCGTATTTGACAGGAATACATTACTGTGTGTGTCTGTGACCCGCGTTCAACCCACAACCGGCAGGATTCGCCTTTCATTTGTGCTGCTGGTTGAAAATCTGTATTTGCACAGCTGCTCCTGAATGATTTCTTTTGCTCGCAAACAACTATTTTTAGTTGCAAATGCGAGTAAAATGCTCATACCGTTGAGCTCTGTAGTGGAAAACAAATCACTGTAGCATATATAAACAAATCTAACCTACAAGTAAAAATAAATTAATAATAACTTTCACTGCTTAAAGATACTCAATAGCTCAGCTAATACCTGAAATGTCACTGGATACAAACCACTGCAGCAGCAAATCGAGTGCCAGGTGGCCAGTGCGTGCCATTATTGGCCAGCGCGTGCCGTTATTGGACGGCGCATGGACACTCACCCTCTAGCGATTGGACTTTGAACTTATCCCACAGTAGTGGTACCTGAGGTACCGTAGTACTATGGTACTCCAACTTGTTGTAAATGGGATGTGTTGTAACTTGTGTAAGTTAAACTGTGTCTGTGTGAGTGCACATCTTACCCCACGATGTGGGTACAGCAGGGTCCAGCCACATGCTGCTACTGCTGCCAAGTACTAACGGCTGCTAGCCCCGCCCATTGGAAAGAGTGTGGGATGGACTAAACCACTACTAGGAATGGGAGGGGGGGACTAAATCTTTTAAGATTTAAATAGCACATAATTGCGCAATTATAATGAGCACCGCTTACATTGTGTTTTCAATAAATACTACTGCATTGTTCAAAAGTTATTAATTGTGACTCAAATTATTCTAGAGGGGGACAGCTTTACTGGGGGGGGGGGGGTCATGTCCCCCCTGTCCCCCCCGGATTTCCACCCTTGGTGATCTGGCTGCAGCAGCATCTTCAAAAACCCGTACAACCTATTTCTGTGGTTGTCAATTGTTAGATAACATCTCACTGCTTTCATGTTGTGTCATCATCAGCTGGTATCACATTGTACCAGTCATTTCTGATCTGTACTGTGTGTCATCGTCCTTTTGCAGGTGAAAATCCAGACTGTGAAGTTGATGTTAAAGTGCGCCGACACACAGTTTATGAATCTCTCCCTGGAGAAGACCTCAGGATTAACTGCACTGTTATGTTCTGCAAAAACTCACCACCAACAGTCACCTGGTATAAGCGAGAGATAATTGATGTCCCTGTCAATTTTAGCAGGAGCAGTCACATGACAACAGAGTGGGAACTTTTAAACCATTCAGAAGGGATATCGTTTTTAATCTTCCACAAATCACTCGTACATGACACGGGTGTGTATCAGTGTCAAAGTGGAGGCGGTGTGGGTCATAACATCAAGGTCTTTGTCCGGGGTGAGTAGAACTAAACCTATACTGGACTGTACAGTGACAGGAGGCTATTATGCATTATTAATTATTATTATTTCCCAAATGATCAGATTAAAGACTTAATTGTGACAAGTAAACAATCTGAATGTTTTTCAGATGTCAAACTCATCACAGGTACATGGACAACTTTGGAATTAGGTAAGAAAACACACGCACTGTACATATAGATCAAAAACAAACATTTTCTTTATATGAATGATCTTTTCATGCATCCGTGCGCCTTTGAAGCTTATTCAAATGTCCTGTTTTATGTTGCAGAGAGTCCCGCAGCTCAGGACACTTTCTGGCCATATGTGTACCGTGTTGTTGGGATCATGGCGTTTGTCATCATAGTTGTAGCTATATATGTTGGATCAAGATGTGGATGTAAAGGTGGGAATTTCTGATCTTTATATACAGCAGCAAAAGACCTCTGCAGGTCTGCTGAGGTACAAAACATAAAAAAACAGTAGCTAACCTCTTCTGATGTCAATCCAACTGTGCAGGAAAATCCAGGGACACAAGAGAGCCGAACCACCAGCCCCCCCGTGATGCTGCCACCACTCATATCTAAACAATCAGTCGTCCTGATGTCTGCGCCTTGAGACCAGTCTGCGGAGTCAAAATGATTCATATCAATGCTTGGCTTTGGTTTCATGTATCAGTAATACGCTTTGTGAATTATTGATTTGGTTTTCATGGCCTTAAAATAATGAAATCCTTTTTAACATTAACAAAAATATGATCTGTGTCTTCATAATGATGTGTTTACTGCCACGGATATCGTTGAATATTACTGCTAACTCCGCTTTGTGCATCTGACTTCCTGTGAATAAAGCTGTTTAAAAGCAGAAGTGAAATTTCTGGATCTACCTGTGTGTGTGTGTGTGTGTGTGTGTGTGTGTGTGTGTGTGTGTGTGTGTGTGTGTGTGTGTGTGTGTGTGCACCTCTGTTCTCTGTGCTCTCTTTTGATGTCAATCAAAGTAGTGTCTCTTCTTGGGTACAGTATCTGTTGTGCATTTGGGAGCAGACAGAGTGTCAGCTGATGAACAGGAAGCAGAATTAAAACAAAAAAAACATAATCTCACCTCTCCACTCATCATCAGAAACAAAAAATGAAAGAAATTTCAACAGTAGTTTATGGAATAACTGCTTATCCTCTTGAGGGTCGTGGGGTGCTGGAGCCTATTCCAGCTGACATTGGGCAAGAGGCAGGGTACACCCTGGACAGTTCGCCAAACTATCACAGGGCTGACACATAGAGACAGACAACCATTCACACTCACATTCACACCTACGGACAATTTAGAGTCACCAGTTAACCTGCATGTCTTTGGTCTGTGGGAGGAAGCTGGAGTACCTGAAGAAAACCCACACTGACACAGGGTGAACAAGCAAACTTGGCACAGAGGGGCTCCCCCAACCTAGGTTCGAATTAGGAGCCCTCTTGCTGTGAGGCAACAATACTTAGCACTGCTCCACCGTGCCGCCACTCACAGATGTGTCTTTCACAATGTAAGTCTATAGGAAAAAATCTTTTTGGGTCCAATGGCATCACATCATGGACCATGAAGTTGTAGTTACACAGTTTGGCCACTACGTGAAATTGGTGCTAAAGTCTGTCGCACTTCCTGGGGGCCTCAGTGTTACGCCTCCCTCTGTCAGCACTGTTGCTGTGTTTTAAATTAGCGCAGCTAGCACTAGCCTCCACCATTTGGGCTACATGTCTGTTGGATACCAAGACAAGTCCCTGCCTAGAAGTATAAACGTGCGTAACCGCATAGCACTCTGCTAGCATTTCATGGGGACTTTAAGAACCAGTGGGGCCACAGACAGGATGGGGAGTCACAGAGTACTGAAAGACGGACTAACGTTTTGGATTTTAGTATTTCATAGGATTTGTTGACAATAAGAAAAATATAGAAGTACATCAGCCTCATCCTCTTACATATCAGTGGGAAAGGGGCTCATCAGGCTACAAAAGTAGCCTAAATGTATTTTTTAACAGGATTTTTGCAAACTATTTTCAACTAATCTGCATTTGTTTGTGATCTTGGTTTGAATGTTCTGTGTCATGCACTCACCGCAGGTTAAAACTGTGACTTTGTGCTGTTGCACATCCATGACTTGAATTTACTCACCTGGAAAACCTTTTGGAGCTTAAATACTGTCTCATTTTCTGACGATACGAATGACTATGGAGCTTCTGTAATTTCCTTTTTGAATTATTGTGTTTCTTGAACTGGGAAATGGAGAATGTATTAATAATCTGATTATTTTGTGCAATCAAAGAACATAATGTGTATCCATGACTGTTTGATTTCAGTGTTTCTAATAAACAATCTAATACCACAGACACACAAATGTTTACTCAAAACCCCCCAAAGTGCCAGATGTACCAAGGTTAAAAAAAGGTGTGCTCTTTGTGCTTTGATATGGAATATATGTTAAGGGCAATGGAGGTAAGCACACATCTAAGACCACAGCAAACAAAAGCAGGAAGTGAGGTATACCAGACGTCCTTTACTTTGATATCAACAGCAGACCTACAGTGATAGTTGTTTGACAGAAGTGGATAGCTGGTTCTTGAAGTGTTTCCACCATGAGACCAATCTACCATCTGAACATCTTTCAAGTGTCCATCTTAGCAGCGCTCTTCCTCAGGTTGGAAGCTGATAGTAAGTTTTTGTTGTTTTATTTACATCGCTCACTCTCAGTGTGAGCAGGTCTTTGTTCCGGCCGTTGATTCTCTTTTGCTAAGTAACGTATTCACAAACAGGAATCAGATAAATCATGTTTTCAAATGTTAAAGGTTATAAAGACTGAAAATGTTTTGATTATTCTTATCATTATCATTATTACACGTCTGATCCAACATATAAAATCTAAAATAGGCAGGCGTATAGGCACACCCAAAGACTCAATGACGCAGCATTAAAACTCAACTAGGAAATATATCAGATTGAATATGAATGTAGTTGCAGTCAGTTTCATTCCTATGAAGGAAAAAGTGAAAGACATGAGCGACCATGTTGTAAATGTCTGACTTTGTAAAAAAATTATGAATATACAGTACAGGCCAAAAGTTTGGACACACCTTCTCATTCAATGCGTTTTCTTTATTTTCATGACTATTTACATTGTAGATTCTCACTGAAGGCATCAAAACTATGAATGAACACATGTGGAGTTATGTACTTAACAAAAAAAGGTGAAATAACTGAAAACATGTTTTATATTCTAGTTTCTTCAAAATAGCCACCCTTTGCTCTGATTACTGCTTTGCATACTCTTGGCATTCTCTCCATGAGCTTCAAGAGGTAGTCACCTGAAATGGTTTCCACTTCACAGGTGTGCCTTATCAGGGTTAATTAGTGGAATTTCTTGCTTTATCAATGGGGTTGGGACCATCAGTTGTGTTGTGCAGAAGTCAGGTTAATACACAGCCGACAGCCCTATTGGACAACTGTTAAAATTCATATTATGGCAAGAACCAATCAGCTAACTAAAGAAAAACCAGTGGCCATCATTACTTTAAGAAATGAAGGTCAGTCAGTCCGGAAAATTGCAAAAACTTTAAATGTGTCCCCAAGTGGAGTCGCAAAAACCATCAAGCGCTACAACGAAACTGGCACACATGAGGACCGACCCAGGAAAGGAAGACCAAGAGTCACCTCTGCTTCTGAGGATAAGTTCATCCGAGTCACCAGCCTCAGAAATCGCAAGTTAACAGCAGCTCAGATCAGAGACCAGATGAATGCCACACAGAGTTCTAGCAGCAGACCCATCTCTAGAACAACTGTTAAGAGGAGACTGCGCCAATCAGGCCTTCATGGTCAAATAGCTGCTAGGAAACCACTGCTAAGGAGAGGCAACAAGCAGAAGAGATTTGTTTGGGCCAAGAAACACAAGGAATGGACATTAGACCAGTGGAAATCTGTGCTTTGGTCTGATGAGTCCAAATTTGAGATCTTTGGTTCCAACCGCCGTGTCTTTGTGAGACGCAGAAAATGTGAACGGATGGATTCCACATGCCTGGTTCCCACTGTGAAGCATGGAGGAGGAGGTGTGATGGTGTGGGGGTGTTTTGCTGGTGACACTGTTGGGGATTTATTCAAAATTGAAGGCACACTGAACCAGCATGGCTACCACAGCATCCTGCAGCGATATGCCATCCCATCCGGTTTGCGTTTAGTTGGACGATCATTTATTTTTCAACAGGACAATGACCCCAAACACACCTCCAGGCTGTGTAAGGGCTATTTGACCAAGAAGGAGAGTGATGGAGTGCTGGGGCAGATGACCTGGCCTCCACAGTCACCGGACCTGAACCCAATCGAGATGGTTTGGGGTGAGCTGGACCGCAGAGTGAAGGCAAAGGGGCCAACAAGTGCTAAACACCTCTGGGAACTCCTTCAAGACTGTTGGAAAACCATTTCAGGTGACTACCTCTTGAAGCTCATGGAGAGAATGCCAAGAGTGTGCAAAGCAGTATTCAGAGCAAAGGGTGGCTATTTTGAAGAAACTAGAATATAAAACATGTTTTCAGTTATTTCACCTTTTTTTGTTAAGTACATAACTCCACATGTGTTCATTCATAGTTTTGATGCCTTCAGTGAGAATCTACAATGTAAATAGTCATGAAAATAAAGAAAACGCATTGAATGAGAAGGTGTGTCCAAACTTTTGGCCTGTACTGTATATGAATGAATGGCTGTTAGACTGACAAAATGTGAAGAAATTGGGTCTTTAACACTAACTAATGCACTGATTTTAGTTCATGTTTGCACCTAAGAGGATCTTAATAAAGTGTGTGTAGATTGTGGATGGAAAATATTATCAATACTTCATATATAATGCATTTTTCGAGACCTCCCTGACAGGAGCAAAGGAGGAAGTCAGGCGATGAAATATAAAGTGCGACACAGTCCGCTTGTGGTGGTGGTGGGAGGGGGATGGGTCTCACAAACAGAGGACTTTCATCCAGGAGACTTGGTGTTAGTGTCCTGTGTGAAACCAAAGATGCTTTGTAGTCATGGTTAATGCACTACAAGCTGCACCAGTGGTATAAAATGGACGCTATACACTTCCTGTCTCCTAAGTGGGTGCTGCTGTCTCACCCTCTCCATCCAACCAGCTTGTTTTGAAGGACTGTGATCAGTAAGATGGCTGAAAGCAGATTCAAAACAATACAACACTATACACAGAACATATTTAAAGCTTGTGCCTCATTTTGCTGCTCGTTTTTATCTGCTAATTTAATACCTGATATCAGCTAAGTACAAGATCATATCATTTGTAGCCAGATCGTGCCAGACTGTGTCGCCTCCTGATTTGTCTGTCTTAGGGATATTAACAATTAACCATTAAACCATTAACCCACAATAACAAGAATTTTGAACGATTAATACTATCAGTTGAAACTGTATGTAACTCATACAGACATGTACCTAGACCTTAGATCTGTTATAGCCGCATCACTGCTCCAACTCTTGCTGTATTTCCTCTTTGCCAATGACACAGAGGAACGTCTGCACCTCACTGATTGTCGACAGAACAAGGCTGTGCACCAACATTTTCAGAACAAAAAAGAACAGGCTGGAGTGTTTAGACTGTCTCTCACAATCAGTTGGATATTTAAGAAATAGCAGGTGTGTAAGCAAAAGTGACAATTCCCTCTCGATCTGTCTACGGACTGCAGTGTTCCTACCTCCACCTCTTAGCACAGGATCAGTGTGCTGGGTAGTCCAACTTTGTCCAACAACTGGACTGAACTGGACTGAACTGAATTAACTGATTTCAGGGAAGCACAGAACCCAATACGAAAAACAGAGCTTTAACCTCAAATACACTCCACGTGACTTGGTGATCTGGCTGCAGCAGCAATTTCATAAACCCATACAACTTATTTCTGTGGTTGTCAATTGTTAGATAACATCTCACTGCTTTCATGTTGTGTCATCACCATCTGGTATCACTTTGTCATTTCTGATCTGTGCTTTGTGTCATTGTCCTTTTACAGGTGAAGATTCAGACTGTGAAGTTGATCTTAAAGTGGCCCGTGACACAGTTTATGAAACTGTCACTGGAGAAGACCTCAGGATTAACTGCACTGTTGCTTTCTGCAATAATTCACCACCAACAGTCACCTGGTATAAGCGAGAGAAAACTGACTTCCCTGTCGATGTCAGCAGTCGCATTAAAATGGAATGGGAACTTGTAAACCATTCGTTTTTGATCTTCCAAAACATATTCAGAAGCGACTCGGGTGTGTATCAGTGTCAAAGTGGAGGCATTGTGAGTCATAACATCAACGTCTCTGTCCACGGTGAGTGATCCTTTCTGCACAGCAGAACTAAACCTATACTGGACTGTACAGACGCAGGAAACCATTTCTTACTACTACTACATTATTAATTGAGAAGCCCTTATTATTTCCAAAATAATCAGACTGAAGACGTGTTAACTATCTGAATGCTTTTCAGATGTCAAACTCACCACAGGTACATGGACGACTTTGGAACCAGGTAAGAAAACACACGCACACGAAACTTATTCAAATGTCCTGTTTTATGTTGCAGAGAGTCCTGCAGCTCAGGACACTTTCTGGCCATATGTGTACTGTGTTGTTGGGATCATGGCGTTTGTCATCATAGTTGTAGCTATATATGTTGGATCAAGATGTGGATGTAAAGGTGGGAATTTCTAATTTTTTACATACATACATTCCTCTTTACAAAAGAAGAAAACATAAAAAAACAGTAGCTAACCTCTTCTGATGTCAATCCAACTGTGCAGGAAAATCCAGGGACACAAGAGAGCCGAACCACCAGCCCCCCCGTGATGCTGCCACCACTCAGATCTAAACGATCAGTCGTCCTGATGTCTGTGCCTTGAGATCAGTCTGCGGAGTCAAAATGATTCATATCAATGCTCGGCTTTGGTTTTATGTTTTTCTAAGTAATATGCTTTGTGAATTATTGATTCAGTTTTCATGACCTATTAACAAAATATGAACTTTTTCTTCATAATGATGTGTTTACTGCCATGGATATCGTTGAATATTACTGCTGGCTCCGCTTTGTGCTTCTGACTTCCTGTGAATAAAGCTGTTTAAAAGCAGAAGTGAAATTTCTGGATCTACCAGTGTGTGTGTGTGTGTGTGTGTGTGTGTGTGTGTGTGTGTGTGTGTGTGTGTGTGTGCGCAGAGTGTAACACATTTACAGGTAAATAGTTTTGTTTCCTGTACAGGTAACAGTCAGTGTCCACACATCTGCTGCAGATACCCTTTTTTAAATGTGATTGTCTTTTAATCTATATTGGTGTGTGGGTGTGTGTGTGTGTGTGTGTGTGTGTGTGTGTGTGTGTGTGTGTGTGTGTGTGTGTGTGTGTGTGTGGACCTCTGTTCTTTGTGCTCTCTTTTGATGTCGATCAAAGTAGCCTCTCTTCTTGGGTACAGTATCTGTTGTGCATTTGGGAGCAGACAGAGTGCCAACTGACGAACAGGAAGCAGAATTAAACTACACGTCACATAAATGTATATGAAAACAAAGAAAACATAATCTCACCTCTCCACTCATCATTAGAAACCAAAAATGATAGAAACTTCAACAGTTACCAAAGCTATAAACATGTTAAGCCTAAAACAAAAGTGACAGGCAGCTGACAGCATGGATGGCAAACTAAGCCATGTCATACAAGCCAAAACTTTCAGTACCCCACCAGCTTGAATGGGCACAACTCGTCTGAGCACAGATAACTTCCAAACCAATGTATTCTCATTCCAACCCGTCAAATATCTCCGCTTTGTCAGTGGACTTTCACATCTAAATATGATGCGCTGGGTATCCTCCTGCATGTGTTGTTCACATTCAGGGATGGTGAATTAATTCATGCTTGTTACACATTGTGTATTTTCAAAACACACTTCCATTTTCACATGAAATGGACAGTTTCTGCGCGTTACCTGCATTTGTATTTGTGTAATTGTATGTTTCTTCCGAGGGTGGTGTGGAAATTTAAAAGTCAGTTATGTGTGGGAAAAGACGTGCTCATGGTCTATGACCTAGATAGAAGGTTTGTGTGTGTGTGTGTGTGTGTGTGTGTGTGTGTGTGTGTGTGCGCAAAACACCAAAGACCACGCAAACAAAAGCAGGAAGTCAGGTATACCAGACACCATTTACTGTGATATCTACAGCAGACCTACAGTGATAGACAGAAGTGGATAGCTGGTTATTGAATTGTTTCCACCATGAGACCAAACTACCGTCTGAACATCCTTCAAGTGTCCATGTTAGCGGCGCTCTTCTCCACTGCGGATGCGGACAGTAAGTTTTTGATTTTTTTTCTCACTATCAATCTGAACAGGTCTTTGTTACGGCCTTTGTCTCTCTTTTGCTGAGTAACAAGTCACGAACAGGAATCAGGTAAATCATGTTTTCAAGATGTTAAAGGTTATAAAGACTGAGAAGGTTTTAAATAAACTTATCATACCTCACACATACAGAACAGGTGAACAGATACACCCAAAGACTCAAAACTCAACAAGGAAATCAAATGTGAATGTAGGATGTTGGTGCAGTTCATCAAATTCCTATGAGCGTAAGAAAGCCTCATTTTAGAAAGAAAAAGTAAATAAAACCAATAAATGGCTGCTCAACTGACAAAATGTGGAAAAAAAATTGGATGCTTTAATACAGTCATTTTAATTAGTTTGCACCTCAGGAGGACTTTTATGTATGTGAAGATGGTGGATGGAAAATATTAGCCATACGTATTATACAAGGTGTATTTCTAGACTGTCCTCCCTGGCAGGAGCAAAGGAGGAAGTCAGCTGACACAGTATGAAGAATGACACGGTCCGCTTGTGGTGGTGGTGGTGGTGGTGGTGGTGGTGTTGGGGGGGGGGCGATCCTCTCTGCACAGGCTACATACTTCCTTTGACACTGACAGACCCTGAGCCTATGAAAACAGTGAAGACAAACTGTTTAAAAAAAAAGTAAAAAAGTTAAAAAAAAAAATCTTTAAAACATTTTTAAATGAAAAAAGTATTTAAAAAAAACAGAAAAAAACAAACAAACTAGGAAATGTTGCTGTCACTGAGTGGCAGTGAGCAGCTAAGAGCAGGCTGTTCTTTTAATGGAGATGTGACCCCTCAAACACCTCTTTTTAACGCCAAAACCGTGGGTCCAATCATTAACATAAGGATACCCTTAGAGAAAGGAGATTCTCCCAAATGCATAGATGTCTTTTTTGTGTTTGTGGAGTCAAAAATGTGACCATGGTCGCAGGTTAGAAAACTGGTGCCCCCAGCTCTTTTCCAGCTTTTTTACATGAAAGTGAATGAGAAAAAAAGTGTCTCTCCCTTCGCTTGGAAGCTCACTGAGCCACATGCGTAAGTGTGTGTGATTGCACTGTCACATTTATGCGACCAGCACAAATTTTCCTATGTTTTGATGTATAAATTGTGTATGTAAGAGATAACTGTGGCAGTGAGAACAATTTGTTTTGAAATTTTTAAGATCTTCCAGCTTTTCCACTCTCTAGCAATGATGTCACCACTCTAGCTCTCTCCCACAGACACTCATCATAAAATCTGAAATGTCTGAAAACATAATGCTATGTAAACTGAAATTTCTTAAAAACCGTGCAAGATATCAAAATGCTCATTTGGTCTGATAAAGTGGAGAGTCTCATGAGTTGTTTAATCTTTGAATCATTGTTTTTATGTCAAAGTATGGTGATTTGGTGTGGCCTCAAAGAGGAGTGATTTTACGTCAATTTCTCGACCATCTCCAATTACTTTGAATGGGAAATTTTACGCAGTTTTTTTTTAGGAATTTTGTAAAAACCACTAGGCAAAAAAAAGTATATAAAAATTTAAAAAGATTAAACCTAAACTGGACTGTACTGATGCTTAATTCACTCTCTCATAGTGATGTCGTTGTTTCAAATGCATTATATGGCTTCAAATGCATTATATGGCTTAGTCTGATATCCTCTTTATTTTGCAGTGGCGGAAACATATAACTGGATATTTATGTTACGTGTTATTGGGATCGTGTTTTCCATCATATTGGTGATTCTATGTCTGGCAGCAAAATGTAGGTGTGGAGGTGAGAATTTCTGATTTTTACATATGTTGGTTGTTCAGTAGCAGAGGACTTCTGCAGACTGCTGAAGGTCTCATCTGAAAAACAAAACAATAAAAAAACAGATGAGACATGCCATAAAACCATAAGATGAACAGACAATATAGTTTATAAACACTATAATGATTCTGAGAATAGTAATTAACCTCTTCTGATGTCATTACAGCCCAGGAGGATCCAGGGACGCACCCAGTCTGAGCCGCCAGTCCTCCCATGATGCCTCACCGACCATCAGCCGATGTCTGTGCCTTAAAACCAGTCTGTTGCGTCAGAATGATGAATATGAAAACATGTCATTGTATTCATTCCAAGAATTCCTAACCTGTAACTTGTACCTGATTTGTGTTTATCAACGCTCATCTTTGGCTTTATGTATTTTCATGTAATATGCTTTGGGAATAATTGATTGGCTTTTTTATGGCCTTAAAATAATCACATCTTTTTTGTCACATAATTTGTTTCCATAACTGTTTTTTTTTCTTCGTTAAAACAATCTAAAAACAAAGAAACACAATTGTTTACTCGAAATCCCCCAAGTTTCAGATGCACCAAGGTTGGAAAAAAGGTGCGCGTGTGTGTGTGTGTGTGTGTGTTTGTTTGTGTGTGTGTGCCTTACATACATGTAATTACATACATACAGTCTTTTTCAAGATACACATACTATGTTGGTAAAACACCTTGTTTTTACATTTATTTCCTTATGCAACAAAAGCATGTGGTCAGGATTCAACAAAAACATCATGGTTTGGCCTAAAACTCACATGGAGTGTTAACAGTGGGCTCCCAGGTGACAGTGTGGGTGTTTTGGACCCATCCACCTCCCCTCCTGCCTGCCCTATAAGGACTCGAACTCTTTATATTACGTAGTTGCCAGCAACATTACAAACTGATGCCTTTCTGTGGTATTACAAGCTGGTAGGTGCTTTTTTGCACTGGTATCTGACGCCAAAATCACTGACATGTGGCGGTATTTGAGGAGTTGGGGATGAAAACAGGCAGGTCAAACCACTGAAACAAACAGCGAGTGTTGCCAACTAAAACATCTGACTACTCTCAAACTTTCATACTTTTCACCAGCTCATCGCTCTTACTCTTGAACTGACTTATTTCTAACCAATAACTCAAAAATTCCCCAAATCTCAGACGTACTGACACATCCTGCTACAGCTGGCGATTGTGCTCCCGTCCTCCTCATCCACACCAGATCCGCTGCTAGCTGTTTGGGTGCCCTGAGCGTAGTTGCTTTGTGGCCCTCCACAAATTATTAGACCGGACAATGAAAATGAAAAAGAAAGTGCAATGTCACAGACTGTGTGAGGTTCTCCAACAGGTGGTGTAGGTGCTGACTGGGTGATATCCTTTATATAAAATGCATACAGACATGCATGATTTAATGTGTGAAGTGCAGGTATGAGTGGACACACATCTACGTTCAGTTATGATCTGCCATATTAATATGTGTACAAATAGATGAACTGCTACGACTGCAAACAAACAACATGATCTGTAATATTCATGAAAGGGCAAAAGGGGTAGGAAGTTGGAGGCAAAGTGGGCAAGGGGGTGGCTCCTGAATGCATGGTTTGTGCATACAAATTGTTCATGCATCTGGCCACAGATAAAAGGTGTGTGTTTGTGTATTTCTATACTCGCCACCCTGCTGCGCCACCCTGTGCTGTGCCGGGAAACTAGAGCCCAATGTGTATCTATAACTGTTTGATTTTAGTCAATATGAAATGACAGCATCACTGCTGAGACTCACTTTTAACTGTTTTTACATTAAAACAATCTAAAACCAAGGAAACACAAATGTTTGTGTGTGTGTGTGTGTGTGTGTGTGTGTGTGCCTAAAATGTCCTTTTCTGTACTATGACACATATGTTGAGTTTAATGGGGGTACACATGCACTGAAGACCACGGCAAACAAAAGCAGGAAGTTCAGTACACCACACATCATTCACTGTGATATCTAGAGCAGACCTACAGTGATAGATGTTTGACAGAAGTGGATAGCTGGTTCTTGAAGTGTTTCCACCATGAGACCAAACTACCATCTGAACATCTTTCAAGTGTCCATCTTAGCGGCGCTCTTCTCCACTGCGGATGCTGACAGTAAGTTGTTTTTTTTCTATCTGCGTATCTCACTCTCAATCTGAGCAGGGCTTTGTTACGGCCTTTGGTTCTCTTTTGCTGAGTAACATATTCATAAACAGGAATCAGATGAATTATGTTTAAAATGTTAAAGGTCATAAAGACTGAGAAGGTTTCAAATAAATGTTATACCTCACACATCCAGAACAGGTGCACAGATACACCCAAAGACTCAACGACACAGTATTAAAACTCAGCATGGAAATTAAACGTGAATGTTGGTTCAGTTCATTAAATTCCTATGAAGGAAAAAGTGAAGGACATAAGCCACCATGTCATAAATGTACAACCTTACTTTGTAAAGTAAACCAACGAATGGATGTTAAACTGACAAAATGTTAGAAAATTGGGTCTTAGATGCTTTAATGCAGTAATTTTAGTTGATGTTTGCACCTCAGGAGGATTTAATAGAGTATGTGTTGATGGTTGATGGAAAATATTAGCCATACTTCTTAAACGAGGCATTTTTTCTGATAGTGGTGATTACTAGTTAAAAAAAAATCAGGCCACATTGCATGGCAGAACAGCAGTGTGAACATGTAGACTCACCATAAAATACATTGAAGCAGCTGTTTTAAATTAAATTTAGCCTCTTGGGTCGGCACTTCCTCTCAAATCTGACCTCTTTCTTTGACACTGACAGACTCTGAGCCAATAAAAAAGGTTATTTCAAAAAGCAAAGAAAAACTCTATAAAACAATGGTTAAAAAAAAAAAAGTAACAACAAAAGTTTGTAGAAACTGGAAAAAAGTTTTTTTTTTAAAAGCAAATTTTTTTTAAAAAAAGTAAAAAAAAGTAATATATAAATATAAAAAGTTAAGAAAGGCTCATTTTTTTAATCTAAAAAGGGAAAAAAGTAAAAAAAGTTTTAAAAACTAGAAACTGAAATAAAAAAGTAAAAAGAGCAACAAAAAAACAGTAACAAAAAGTTAAGAAAAGTTTAAAAAGTAAAAAAAAACCCTAAGAGTTAAAATAATATACTTAAAAAGTAAAAAAAAGTTTTTTAAAAATTTAAAGTTTTTAAAAAAGTAAAAACATTAAAAAAAAAAGTTTTTATTTAAAAAAAAGCAAAAAAGCAACAAAAAAACAGTATCAAGTTTTTTCTTAAAAAAACAGCCAAAGGAAAATAAAATATAGTATGAAAACCTAAAAAAAAGTAAAACAAATTAAAAAAAGAAAGGCACAGCCCAGTGTTTAATGGAGCGGGTGCTGGATCAAAGACAGATTTCAATGCTGTGTAGCATTCTGAGCTAACATAACAGGATCTACTTGGTGTACAGATGTATTTGTTTCTACTTTGTCAAACCTGATCTCAGCCATGGCTGCAACACCCAAACTCTGACAGTCTGTAATGTAAACTTAAACATATTTAATTTGGAAGATTTCAGGTAGCACAGAACCAAATGCAAAAACAAAAAAAGTGTTTTAACCACACAACTTGCTGACCTGAATTTTCAGTTTGATGGCTGCAGCTGCAGCATGAAAAAAAAAACACAAATATTTCTCTGATCTAATTCTTCTCTGAGTCCTTCTGACAGACTGATTTTGAAAAGGGAAGATAATTTCTCACTGCTTTCATATGTTGTCAGGATCATTTCTAATTTATACATTTAGTGATTTTTCCTTTCACAGGTGATGATCCAAACTGTTAAAATTAAAGTAGCAGACAGCACAGTTTATAAACCTGTCTCTGGACAAGACTTCAAGATTCACTGCATAGTTGCTTTCTGCAGCAATTCAGTCAACAAAACAGTCACATGTGTCACTGTCAATCGTCAGCAGTGGCAGTCACATTAGTACAGATTGGACATTTGCAAACCAAGAAAGTATATAGGCTTTGATCTTTAAAAAGATACACACAAATGACTATGGTGTGTATCAGTGAGCGCGTTTACATGCACACTAATAAACCGATCATTATCTGATTTCTGGAGTTACCTGATTATTCAAGTGGTCATGTAAACAGCATAATCCGATAGGCTTTATCAGATAAAAGCCATTATCTGATTATGAGAAATCAGATAAACACACCTAGCTTTTTCCCCAATAGTCAGATTATTCGGTGCATGTATACCCTTTAATCTGGTTTCTTTCGGGTTTTGCTATTTTATACTCCCACTCCACTACATTTTAGAGGGAAATATTGTACTTTCTACTCCACTACATTAATCTGACAGTTTTTGTTTCCTTTCAGATAAAGATTTTACATAAAATCATATATTTTTATATTCTCAGTGTTTAAATTGTCACTTTTATTTTATCTTACTTATATGTTATGCACTTTGTGTGACAAATTTATATACAATACACTTGTATATTGCACTTTGCAGTACTTTTACTCCGAATCTACCCAAAGTATGTAAAATTGGCTCCACATTGATAAACTACACATTAGAATGCTCTCACATGTATTTGTTAATGATAAAAACAAACAGTACTGTAAGAATATAAGCTGTCAGCATGATGAGTGCTTTATTTTGCAAATATATGACTTGCGTACTTTTTGAGGTTTTTCAAGGATATGAGTACCTACTGTAACAGGAAGTTTGAGTTTTATGTCATGTACTTGAGGAGAAATCCAACTGAAGGACTGAATCATGTAAACTAGGTTTTTCTGATTGTAAGATTATTGAAGTGCACGTAAACGCGTCAAATCGGATTATTACCATTACCTGATTATTCCCAGTTATCTGATTATTGTGCGCATGTAACCGTGCTCAGTGTCTTAGTCAAAGGTGAGAGATCCTCTCTGCACAGCAGATTAAACCTAAGCTGGTCTGTACTGATGCTTAATTCACTCTCTCTGATATCCTCTTTACTTTGCAGTGGAGGCAGATGACTGGCTAGGAGTTATTGGGTTCCTGTTTGCCATCATGTCTGTGATTCTATGTGTTGCATCAAAATGTAGGTGTGGAGGTGAGAATTTCTGATTTTTACATATGTTGGTTGTTCAGTAGCGGAGGACCTCTGCAGACTGCTGAAGGTCTCATCTGAAAAACAAAAGAGTAAAAGAACAGATGAGACATGCCATGAAACCATAAGAATAAACAGACAATATAGTTTATAAACACTATAATGATTCTGAGAACAGTAACTAACCTCTTCTGATGTCATTACAGCCCAGGAGGATCCAGGGACGCACCTGGTCTGAGCCGCCAGCCCACCCATGATGCCTTGCCTACATACATGTCTACATGATGCCTTGGTTTTGATTGACTACTCCTATCAATGAAAACCATCAGCCGATGTCTGTACCTTGAAACCAGTCTGTTGCGTCAGAATGATGAATATGAAAACATGTCATTGTATTCATTCCAGGAATTCCTAACCTGTAACTTGTACCTGATTTGTGTTTATCAACACTCATCTTTGGCTTTATGTATTTTCATGTAATATGCTTTGGGAATAATTGATTGGCTTTTTTATGGCCTTAAAATAATCACATCTTTTTTGTCACATAATTTGTTTCCATAACTGTTTTTTTTTTTCATTAAAACAATCTAAAAACAAAGAAACACAATTGTTTACTCGAAATCCCCCAAGTTTCAGATGCACCAAGGTTGGAAAAAAAGGTGTGTGTGTGTGTGTGTGTGTGTGTGTGTGTGCTTGTGTGCCTAAAATTAACAGTCATTTACAAGCTATTCTGTCATCCAGGTAGGTCATTGTGCTAACTTAGGGAAATGCTCCTGTGGGTTGGTACATACTAGTCGAATGGGTTGGAGGACTCAAGCTGCCCCATGTACAGTTTCTGCTCATTACATACTTACAGTCTTTTTCAAGATACACATACTATGTTGGTGAAACACCTTGTTTTGACATTTATTTCCTTATGCAAAAAAAGCATGTGGTCAAGACTCGAAAAAACATCATGGTTTGGCCTAAAACTCACACAGAGTGTTAACAGTGGGCTCCCAGGTGACCGTTTGGGTGTTTTGGACCCATCCACCTCCCCTCCTGCCTGCGGACTCGAACTCTTTATATTACGTAGTTGCCAGCGGCATTACAAACTGATGCCTTTCTGTGGTATTACAAGCTGATGCCACCTGATATATCATATCATCACGATAGGTGCTTTTTTGCACTGGTATCTGACGCCAAAATCACTGACGTGGCGGTATTTGAGGAGTTGGGGATGAAAACCACTGAAGCAAACAGCGAGTGTTGTCAACTAAAACATCTGACCACTATAAAACTTTCATACTTTTCACCATCTCATCACTCTTACTCTTGAACTGACTTATTTCTAACCAATAACTCATAAAATTTCCCAAATCTCAGACGTACTGACACATCCTGCTACAGCTGGCAATCGTGCTCCCATCCCCCTCATCCGCACCAGATTCGCTGCTAGCTGTTTGGGTGCCCTGAGCGTAGTTGCTTTGTGGCCCTCCACCATTCATTAGACTGAGAAGGTTTCAAATAAATGTTATACATCCAGAACAGGTGAACACAGTATTAAAACTCAACATGGAAATTAAGTGTGAATGTTGGTGCAGTTCATTAAAGTCCCATGAAGGAAACAGTGAAGGACATAAGTAACCATGTCATAAATGTACAACCTTACTTTGTAAAGTAAACCAATGAATGGCTGTTAAACTGACAAAATGTAAAAAAAAAAAAAGGGTCTCAGGTGCTTTAATGCAGTAATTTTAGTTCTTGTTTGCACCTCAGGAGGATTTAATAGAGTATGTGTTGATGGTTGATGGAAAATATTAGCCATACTTCTTACACAAAGCATTTTTCTGAAAATGGTGATTACAAATTAAAAACAATCAGGCTTCACACTGCATGGCAGAACAGCAGCTTGAACATGTAGATTCACAATAAAATACTGTGAAGCAGCTGTTTTAAATTTGATTAGCCTCTTGGGTTGGCACTTCCTCCCGAATCTGACTCTGAGATAATAAAAAAAGGTAATTTAAAAATGCAAAGAAAAACTCTATTGGACAACATTTAAAAAAAGTTCCAAAAAGTTAAATAAATGTAAAAAAAAAAAAAAAAGTTTCAAAATCCAAAAGTTTTGGGGAAAAAAAAGCAAAAAGGTTTTAAAAAGTTTTAAATTTTCAAAAGTTAAAAAAGTTTCAAAAAAAGGTAAAACAAGAAGTAAAAAGAGCAAAAAAAAAAAGCAACAACAAGCAAGTTTCAAAAACGCTAAAAAAAAGTACAAAAAGTTTAAAAAGTAAAACTAGTAAAACAAAAAAATTAAGTAAAACAAAATTAAAAAGAAAAAAAAAAAAACAGTAACAAAAAGTTTTTTAAAAAAGATTCACACAATAAATATGATCCTCAACCCCATTATTGATATCTGTCCTGCCTCAACCACAGCCATTTGTGAGGATTTTTTAAACTTTTTTCCTTCAAAGATTTATCCCATTCAATCAAATATTTCATCACCTGCCAGTGATCCCTCTCTGGTGTCCACCTGCTCTGCCATCTTTACTGACTTTCAGCCTGTGTCTCTGGCCAACATTTATGATATAATCTCACACATTAAATCCACGACCCACCCCTTGGACATTGTTCCTACACTCCTCTTTAAAGATGTGTTAGAGACTGTAGGTGCCACAATTTCCCTTATTGTCAATAGTAGTCTCACAAATGGAATCGTACCATCCTGTTTTAAACATACTATTATCCAGTCTCTCATTAAAAAGCCAAACCTAGACAACTCTGTACTAAACAATTTTCGTTCCATCTCCAAGCTCCCATTCCTGACCGAAGTAGTGGAGAAAACTGTCTACTCACAGCTTCTGTCTCATAAAACCAACAATGACATCATGGAGACATTTCAGTCAGGTTTTAGGGCTTGACACAGCACAGAATCTGCCCTTCTCAAAGTGTCACATGACCTACTGCTGTCTTCAGTTAGTGGTAAATGTGCCATTTTAATTCTATTAGACCTCAGTGCGGCCTTTGACACTGTTGGTCATTGTATATTTTTAAACTGTCTTCAAGAACTGGTTGGCATCCAGGGCACTGCCCTCAAGTGGTTTGCCTCCTATCTATCAGACAGGTTTTTCCTCAAGGTTCCATCTTAGGGCCCATTCTATTTGCACTGTACATGTTTCCATTAGGCTCCATTTTCCGCCAGCACAAAGTCTCTTTTCATTGTTATGCTGATGACACACATATTTATCTTCCGTTAAACCAAAGGGGATTCCAGCTCCATCACATCCATCCATCTTAGCGGCGCTCTTCTCCACTGCGGATGCTGACAGTAAGTTTTTGTTGTTCTATCTACATATCTCACTCTCAATCTGAGCAGGTCTTTGTTACGGCCTTTGGTTCTCTTTTGCTGAGTAACATATTCATAAACAGGAATCAGATGAATTATGTTTAAAATGTTAAAGGTCATAAAGACTGAGAAGGTTTCAAATAAATGTTATACCTCACACATCCAGAACAGGTGCACAGATACACCCAGACTCAGCGACACAGTATTAAAACTCAACAAGGAAATTAAATGTGAATATTGGTTCAGTTCATTAAATTCCTATGAAGGAAAAAGTGAAGGACATAAGCCACCATGTCATAAATGTACAACCTTACTTTGTAAAGTAAACATGAATGGATGTTAACCTGACAATATGTTAGAAAATTTGGTCTTAGATGCTTTAATGCAGTAATTTTAGTTGATGTTTGCACCTCAGGAGGATTTAATAGAGTATGTGTTGATGGTTGATGGAAAATTTTAGCCATACTTCTTAAACAAAACATTTCTTTTAAATCAGGCTGCATTGCATTCACCATAAAATGCATTGAAGCAGCTGTTTTAAATTAAATTTTGCCTCTTGGGTCAGTACTTCCTCCCAAATCTGACCTCTTTCTTTGACGCTGACAGACTCTGAGCTAATAAAAAAAGGTAATATAAAAAGCAAAGAAAACTTTCTAATAATACAACATTAAAAAAAAACAAAAAGTAAACAAAAACAGAAAACAAACTTAAGAAATTGGTGTTTATTAAATAGCGATGATGTGAAGGTGATGAAGGAGACACTGTCTTGCTTGCATAAAGAAAAGGCTTATTACAAGAAGTACAGCATCTATCAAACATCTAGGATGCTTGGAGAGGTTCGTGGCCAATGTGAACTGCTCTGAAAAACAGCCCCAAATTACCCCCATTATATAGACTCGCTGTTTCTGTGAAATGTGAGACAAAGTCAAACAGACAACAGAGAGTCACCCTAGTTGGACTTCACCAAACCTTGACCCTGGGCCATAAATACCTCTTGACCTTGACCATATATGCTTCTGACCCTGGGCCCCTTACTGGTCATCTGTTCAAAAACTTCAGAGTAAATGATAATACACTACAAAAGCTTAAAATTTAGCAATGTAAAATAAAAACAGAAAAAAAAAGTAAAAATCGTAAAAAAAAAAAAAAAACAGTAAGAAAAGCAAAAAGTTTTTAAAAGATTCAAAAAGAAAAAAGAAAAGAAAAAGGCAAAAAAACAGTAACAAAAAGGATCATAAAGTTTAAACAGTAAAATAAATCAGAAAAACATGAAAACGTTTAAAAAAGTAAAAACACTAAAAAAAAGTAACAAAAAGTTTTTAAAAATCTAGAAAAAATAGCAAAGAAATTCTGGGAGGAGGTCACCACAATTGTAAATCAATGTTGCGTTTCTCTCGTGTGTGCGTGCGCTCTCTCTTTCTCTCTCGCAGTCTCACTCTGTTTCTTTTCTTGTGACTTTTCTAAGATGACAGATGCTGAATATATACTCCCTATCTGATGCTGTGGCTGTTTGTGGTTGGCTGAGAGGGATGTGAACTCATTAGTTTGCAGCTGTGTTAATCAAATCAGGTTGGGTTTCCATTACACTAGCCAAACGGTGCCACTCCCCTTTGATCTGACATCAGATGTGACGGCACAGTCGGTACAGAGATACATTTATGTGCTGATTGCAGATAGTTGCATTGAATAGTGGTTTTGTGGCTATTTACTTTATTGTTAATGTGCCTGATATTCTGGAAACCTGCTTGTGAGGTTTTGGTGACGTGTGTGCACTGTCCGCCGGTCAGCCAAACTTCGGCTTACACCGGCTGCGCCCCCCCTGCGTTGACAGTAGACCTGGTTTCAGCTGGCGAGCTTTTAGCACACCTTTGGCGAAGCCTTTTGGCAGGAAACTGTCACTGCGCCAAGCTGGATCTGTCGACACCTCCCCCTGCTGCGCCGCCACACCCATCTCAGCGCACCTCGGTCTGCCAAACTACCAAACTGAGCGCGCCTCGGGTTGCACTGCTCGAAACTAGCTCTGCACGGGGTTCGCCACCCTGCTGCGCCAACCTGTGCTGCGCCGGGAAACTAGAGCCCAATGTGTATCTATAACTGTTTGATTTCAGTCAATATGAAATGACAGCATCACTGCTGAGACTCACTTTTAACTGTTTTTACATTAAAACAATCTAAAACCAAGGAAACACAAATGTTTGTGTGTGTGTGTGTGTGTGTGTGTGTGTGTGTGTGTGTGTGTGTGCCTAAAATGTCCTTTTCTGTACTATGACACATATGTTGAGTTTAATGGGGGTACACATACACTGAAGACCACGGCAAACAAAAGCAGGAAGTTCAGTATACCACACATCATTCACTGTGATATCTAGAGTAGACCTACAGTGATAGATGTTTGACAGAAGTGGATAGCTGGTTCTTGAAGTGTTTCCACCATGAGACCAAACTACCATCTGAACACTTTTCAAGTGTCCATCTTAGCGGCGTTCTTCTCCACCGCGGATGCTGACAGTAAGTTTTTGTTGTTCTATCTACGTATCTCACTCTCAATCTGAGCAGGTCTTTGTTACGGCCTTTGGTTCTCTTTTGCTGAGTAACATATTCATAAACAGGAATCAGATGAATTATGTTTAAAATGTTAAAGGTCAAAAAGACTGAGAAGGTTTCAAATAAATGTTATACCTCACACATCCAGAACAGGTGAACAGATAGACCCAAAGACTCAACGATGCAGTATTAAAACTCAACAAGAAAATTAATGTGAATGTTGGGTCAGTTCATTAAATTCCTATGAAGGAAAAAGTGAAGGACATAAGCCACCATGTCATAAATGTACAACCTTACTTTGTAAAGTAAACCAATGTCTGGATGTTAACCTGACAATATGTTAAAAAAAAAAATTGGGTCTTAGATGCTTTAATGCAGTGATTTTAGTTCTTGTTTGCACCTCAGGAGGATTTAATAGAGTATGTGTTGATGGCTGTTGGAAAATATTAGCCATACTTCTTACACAAAGCTTTTTTTTTTTTTTTGATAATGGTGATTACTAGTTTAAAAAAAATCAGGCCACATACTGCATGGCAGAACAGCAGTGTGAGCATGTAGATTCACCACAAAATACATTGAAGCAGCTGTTTTAAATTAAATTTAGCCTCTTGGGTCGGCACTTCCTCCCAAATCTCTTTCTTTGACGCTGACAGACTCTGAGCTAATAAATGAAAAAAAAAAAAAAAGGTAATATAAAAAAACCTTAATAATACAACATTTTAAAGAATTCAACAAGTTAAAAAAAGGAAAAACGAAAGATATTTAGAAACTGTAAGAAAGTTTAAAAAGCAGTATGAAAAATGTAAAAAAAAGAAAGAAAAAAAAAGAAAAAAGAATTTAAGAAAGGTTAAAATTTTCAACCCAGTGTTTAATGGAGTGGGTACTGGATCAAAGACAGAGTTCAATGCTGTGTAGCATTCTGAGCTAACATAACAGGATCTACTTGGTGTGCAGATGTATTTGTTTCTACTTTGTCAAACCTGATCTCAGACATGGCTGCAACACCCAAACTCTAACAGTCTGTAATGTAAACTTAAACATATTTAATTTGGAAGATTTCAGGTAGCACAGAACCAAAAAAAAAAAGTGTTTTAACCTCACAACTTGCTGACCTGAATTTTCAGTTTGATGGCTGCAGCTGCAGCATGAAAAAAAAACCATTTAACTGTTTCTCTGATCTAATTCTTCTCTGAGTCCTTCCTACAGACTGATTTTCATATGCACTATATGGCTTACATTCTGTGTTGATGCTGAGTCTGATATTCTCTTTATTTTGCAGCAGCACCAGGAATCACAGTTTTCGGGCCATGTATGATCTGTTATGTTGTGCTCAAGATGATTTTCATGATATCGGTGACTCTATATGCTGCATCAAGATGTAGGTGTGGAGGTGAGAATTTCTGATTTTTACATATGTTGGTAGTTCAGCAGCAGAGAACCTCTGCAGACTGCTGAAGGTCTCATCTGAAAAACAAAACAGTAAAAAACATTATAAATGCCACAAAAAAATAAGAACAAATAAATATAATACCGTACACATTCAGTCTAATGATTCTGAGAACAGTAACTAACCTCTTCTGATGTTGTTATTGTGCAGGAGGATCCAGGGACGCAGCCGATCTGAGCCACCAGCCCCCCCATGATGCCTTGCGTACCACTCATATCTATGAAAATGATTAGCCGATGTCTGTGCCTTGAAATCAATCTGCTGAGTCAATATAATTAATATAAAAACATGTCATTGTATTCACTCCAGATTTTGTAAGTTGTACCTGATTTGAGTTTATCAATGCTCAGCTTATAATTGATTGGCTTTTTATGGCCTTAAAATAATCACATCTTTTATGTGTGTGTGTGTAATCAGATCACATAATGTGTATCTATAACAGTTTGATTTCAATCAACATGAAATGACAGCATCACTGTTGAGACTCACTTTTAATTGTTTTAACATTAAAACAATCTAAAACCAAGGAAACATAAATGTTTCAGATGTAGAAAGGTTGCAAAAAGCTCTGTGTGTGTGTGTGTGTGTGTGTGTGTGTCTAAAATGTCCTTTTCTGTACTATGACACATATGTTGAGTTTAATGGGGGTACACATACAGTAAAGACCACGGTAATTAGAAGCAGGAAGTTCAGTTCACCACATGTCATTCACTGTGATATCTAGAGTAGACCTACAGTGATAGATGTTTGACAGAAGTGGATAGCTGGTTCTTGAAGTGTTTCCACCATGAGACCAAACTACTGTCTGAATATCTTTCAAGTGTCCATCTTCGCGGTGCTCTTCCTCATTTTGGATGCTGATGGTAAGTTTATGTTTTTCTATCTGCGTATCTCACTCTCAATCTGAGCAGGTCTGTGTTACGGCCTCTGTTTCTCCTTCAGTAAGTAACGTATTCACAGATATCATACATTATGTTTCTCATATTCAATGTTGTAAAGACTGAAAAGGTTTCAAATATACTTAGTACAGCTTATACATAAAATCCAGAGCAGGTGAACAGACACACCAAAAGCCTCAACGACGCAGTATTAAATGAACTAGATTGTATGTGAATGTTGTTGCTTTCAATTTACTTCATATAAAGGAAAAAGGAAAAAATTGCAATATTTAAATAAGTAAATACATTTTAAACAATGCAAAAAATGTAAAATAAAAAAAAAACAATGAAAAATGTAAAATATTTCTTTCTGAAGTTTAAAAAAGTTTTGAAAAATACAAGTTAACAAGTTTTTTAAAAAATGTACAAAAGTAAAATTAGTTTTTTCACACTTAAAAAGTTTTTAAAAAGTAAAAAAGTAAAAAAAAGTTTAAAAAAAAAGTAATTTAAAAAAAGTTTAAAAATGCACAAAAGTAAAAAAAATAAATAAATAAATAAAAAGATTAGGGGACGTTTTAAAAAGTTTGGTTTTTAAAGCAAAAAAATAACAGTAAGAAAAGTTTAAATAGTTAAAAAAAATAGTTTTAAAAAAAAGGACACATACATCCTTGTGTCCAGTGTCAAGTGGAGTGGGTGCTGGCAAAGCAGAAACAAACAGATCTGCACACAAAGATGTAGTTCCCTTTAGAAGAATTTTTATGCTGTGTAACATTTCAAGCCAGCATTAAAATCTTTCTACAGGCGGGCCGATTGATGTGAAGATATATTTGTTTCTGCTTTGTCAAACCTGATCTGCAACACCCAAACTCTAACAGTCTGTAATGTAAACTTAAACATATTTAATTTGGAAGATTTCTGGTAGCACAGAACCAAATGCAAAAAAAAAAAAAAAAGTGTTTTAACCACACAACTTGCTGACCTGAATTTTCAGTTTGATGGCTGCAGCTGCAGCATGGAAAAAAAAACATATAACTATTTCTCTGATCTAATTCTTCTCTGAGTCCTTCCACAGACTGATTTTTTAAAAGGGTAGATAACTTTTCACTGCTTTCATATTTTGTTGTGATCATCAGCTGGTATCACACTGTCAGTCATCTCTAATTTGTCATCATTTTTTTCCTTTCACAGGTGATGATCCAAACTGTAAAGTCAAAATTAAAGTAGCAGACAGCACCGTTTATAAACCTGTCTCTGGACAAGACTTCAAGATTCACTGCATAGTTGCTTTCTGCAGCAATTCAGTCAACAAAAATGTCACCTGGTATAAATATGTGGGAACTAAATGTGTCACTGTCAATGTCAGCAGTGGCAGTCACATTAGTACAGATTGGACATTTGTAAACCAAGAAAGGATATCGTATTTGATCTTTAAAAAGATACGCAGAAACGACTATGGTGTGTATCAGTGTCAAGGTGGAGGCAGTGTGAGCTGTAACATCAGTGTCTTAGTCAAAGGTGAGAGATCCTCTCTGCATAGCAGATTAAACCTAAACTGGACTGTACTGATGCTTAATTCACTCTCTCACAGCGATGTCGTTGTTTCATATGCATTAAATGGCTTACATTCTGTGTTGATGCTGAGTCTGATATCCTCTTTATTTTGCAGCGGCGCCAGAACCTCAACCTTTCTGGATATATGTGAGCCAGGTTGTCGGGTTTGTGACGTTAGTCATCATAATGCTGACTCTATATGTTGCATCGAGATGGAGGTGTAAAGGTGAGAATTTCTGATTTTTACAAACGGCAGCGGAGGACCTGAGAACAGTAACTAACCTCTTCTGATGTCAATCCAACTGTGCAGGAAGATCCAGGGAGACACCAGATCTGAGCCGCCAGAACTCCCATGATGCTGACACCACTCATGTCCATGAAAACAATCGGCGGATGTCTGTGCCTTGAAATCAGCCTGTTGAGTCAGAATGATGTTATTGTATTCATTCCAAGATTTTGTTACCTGTAACTTGTACCTGGTTTGTGTTTATCAACGCTCGGCTTTGGTTTTATGTATTTTTATGTAATATGCTTTGGGAATAATTGATTGGCTTTTTTATATTGTTTACTGATGTGAATACCATTGAATATTACTGCTGGCTCTGTTTTGTTCTTTTGACTTCCTGTGAAAAAAGCTGTTTAAAAGCAGAAGTGACATTTACACATTTACAGGTAAATCGTGTGTGTGTGTGTGTGTGTGTGTGTGTGTGTGTGTGTGTGTGTGTGTGTTTGAACCTCTGTTCTTTGTGCTCTCTTTCAATATCGACTGAAGTAGCGCCTCTTCTTGGGTACAGTGTCTGTTATGCATTTGGGAGCAGACAGACTGTCAAGTGACGAACAGGAAGCAGAATTAAACCACACGTCACATAAACATATATGAAAACAAAGGCTGGAAGTGGTTTTACAGTGAAGAATATTAACCCTAAACTCACCTCCCCACTCATCATCAGACTGGAAACATTAAGACAGAGAGTCCAACAGTAGATCATGTGCATTCCTATGCAATCCCTGCCATGTCCGCCATGTTGTTTCTACAGTATCCCAGAACGGACAAATCAAACACTGGCTCTAGATAGGGTCATTTAAGTTTTTGCATTTTCATGTTGGCCATACTGGACCTTTAAAATAAATCTTGTTGAATAAAATTACTATTTACAGTTATGGAAATCTGTGTGACCTTTCTGAGTGGTTAGGTTCTCTGGAAATTTCCTTAGGGTGAAATTCCCCTGGATGGCGTTGTGAACAATACTACAAAACAAATAACCGCCCCCGATCCTGCTGCTGTAGCAGGGCTGGAAAAAAATATCGCATTTCTGAATATTACCTTTGGAAAATACGTATTCGCTCTAATGATTATTGAGAAATCCGATCAGTATCAGTGGGTAAATAACAACCAGGCTATAAAACATTATGGTATATTAGCTTTCTGCTTTCACAAGGGTGGATGTTAGCTTAGCTGATAGGATTAGCAAACTGATGAGCACAAATCTGTGCATTATTGACTGATACACATAAATGTAAAGTTGTGTTGCAGAGTTTAAAAATTAAAATGAAAAGCAGGGATGCCTGGTGCAATTAATGTATCATGAAGCTGTTTCTGCACACTAAACTCAAATATTTGTTTCATCCTGATGTTGTTGCGTCATCTGAATGTTTTCCACTGTGATTTTGACACATATTTCCAATAAATCGGCATCTGTCACATTTCAGTATGAGTCACCTTTAATGAACAGGTGTTGAAGCATATGTTTGGAGCAGACAGACAGGGGGAATCCCTTCTTTTTGTTCTGATTCACCTCATCACAAGATCAGCTCTCTCCCACAGTGAATCCAGGAAATGGTACATTTCACTTCAGACTGAAACCAGTTACAGTGTCAATGAAAAGTGAACCAAAAATCTCCATTTCATGTGAAGGTAAACCCTGAAGGTCATGATACAAACGGAAAAAAACATCTTGTTTTTAGGTTAGAATTAGTGCACAAGGCTAAAGACAGCAATAACAAGGATTACTTAAATTATTAAAAGACATCATTTGGTAACACTTTACTTGATGGTATCTACATAAGGGTGACATGACACTTTGGGATGTCCTGGGATGTCTTTATTATGACAACTTGACATTAACATAAAGACATCTTCTGGTAATGTCATCCTGGATAATGTCAAGTTGTCATAATAAGGACATCCCAAACAAATTTAATGTCAACTCGTCATGACAAAGACAACTTCTGGTAATGTCACTTTGATTAATGTCAAGTTGTCATAATCAAGACAACCCAAACAGTGTCAACTTGTCATTAGAAAAACTGAATGACACTTAATGACAGCAGTCATAAACGTTTATGACATGTACATAATGTTCATGACAGGTTCAGGATCGTGTCATGTCATAGTTATGACAGTGTCATGTCACTCTTATGTAGATACCTTCAAGTAAAGTGTTACCCATCATTTTAGGTTGACTCTGAGAGTCTCTGAGAACATAACATTTTACTTTTAGAAAGTGAATTAAATTTTCCACAGGTAATAAGCTTGACACCTAGAATGCAATGACATTACATTTACATTTAGAATGAACTCTAAATGAGCAGCTGTTGAGCATTTTGATTTCAGAGTGATTTTGTGGCATCAAAGCTGTAACCACACTGACTGTCTGATAATGCTCTGTTGACTCTTATCTTCACAAAATAAGCAACAGGCACTGTGTCAAAGCAAAGTAGTTTGCGGCTGCTTAAATGGCCACAAACACAATTAAGAAGTGATTTGTCAAATGCGTGGAGAGTGGAGCAGTGATAGCAGGGAGTTGGCCGTACAGTGCAGGGCTGCACGTAGCACGTGGAGCAGCGTGGCCTGTGGGATGTGCTACCTCTGTGGTTTTGAAAGTGCTAAAAGCTGACGTACGTCGCTGCATTGCTTGCACAATCTGGCACAAGCATTCACACACACTTGCACACACACAGACGCTCTCACTTTCGAAAAAACACCCCACCCTGCATCGCCCACCACCTCAAGTGACACATGCAGGTACAGACACTTGTTGCCCCTTTTGAGTGACAAACAAGGAAGTGCAAGAGCTTTATATATATCAGTCTATTTCAAGCTGTTTTTAGATGTCAAGATGTTTAACAGCTTTGCTAGTTTCTCAGTATTGTTATTCTGGGAATGTGGGAGAGAAAAAAATGTGCACAAAAAAGTATGAAAGCTGGACGGGACAAGATGAAAACTTGATAACTCTCCCTCAAAGCAAATTAAAGAAGGTTGCCATCTAGTGGAGTCAAAACAAAACTCTGGATTCTGAATTTAAAGGGCAGCTGGCCATTTATAATCTAAGTGAAACAAAGCAGTAGATTATTATTATTTCCTACAAGTTTGGCTCCATAAACCATAAAAGCCCCATCGGGACCAAAACAAGAGGAAACAAGGCTTTTATTGTGAAGGTGACTCAAGGTTAGCACAGTTTCCTCCAGATAAGCCTCGATGTTTTTATTAATAGTCAAATTATTTGCTCTAATGACATCACTGATAACACTCAAAATAAATATGTCAAATGCCACAAGTGCCCCCGAGTAACAAAGGAACTACTTACCCTTTCCTGTCTTTGTGAGGTTTGTGGAAACTGAGAGAGGAAAAAATGTCTGTTTACATGAAAGTTTGGGCAAAATGCTACAATGGTTTAGTTCAGACTGCAGAGCTCAGTTCCAAAACAGGATGAATTCAGTTTGGAAAAAAGTCATCAGTGTGACTCCATAAACAACAAATGGCAAAACAAAAACACACTTGTGCCTTTATTGTGAAGTCCACTCAAGATTAACCAGATAAACTGATTTATCCATTCGTTTTAGCTTATTCACCAATTATGTATGTCATAACCATTAGCCCAGCTGACTATTTATTTATTATCCATTTGAACTTTTTATGTAGTATTTCCACTGGGCGTAAGCCTGCAGGCAGTCATGTGTTTGGTCAAGTCTGTATGTGTATCTCTCCACAGCTAATCTAGCATACTACTGGACTAATCAGCCTAATATTTTGTGTGCACATTTATGACTGTATGCTCAAGGTAATCTCATGGTCACAGTTGTTGAAAACCCTGTTTTATTGACTGCTGACTCCTCATTCTTAATTGACTGATAGGGGCTGCAGGTAATCAACTAAATCTTTAAGTAAAAGCACAGAGCAAAGAGCATTTCTGGTGTACAGGAGGAAACAGATACAGTTCTAGAGCTTCAGTACAACACCAACAATCAGCTAGCCTAAAATAGCAACAAACAAGTCCGGCCTTTTACGTGGTTCAAAAACTCACAATAAATGGAAAAGTTCTGGTTTTAATTTGAACTGGAGCATGTGTAGATACATTCCAAACCCGATATGTAGGCATGAGAGGCATAAATATATCCCTGTTTTGTTATCTGTGCCACCATCTTGAATGTAAGGGAGCCTAGAGGGACAATTTAGTGAGATTTACCTCTTCTTTGTCTGGGAGGAGAGAGGGAGGTAGGGAGGAGTTTTATGGGACATTGTGTCGATATAATTAGGTATCTGCTCAGATGATAGCTGATGATATTTTCAAGATACTTATAATACTATTTCAAATGTTTATTCATTAGCTTTAGCTAATTATTTGAGGAGTGTATTCTCTTAAGCTAACTATTTCAAGTGTTCATTAGCTTCTGCTAAAAAAAAAAAACAACCTAGAATAACTGCCTTGTGGTTTAATGCCTCCATCACCCAGTCAAGTTTCACTTAGAGTTTACATCTGTGTCTGTAAAAACATGGATGGTACACACACATCTTCCCTCCAGCAGCATAAACACAATCAGCACAGTTTCAAAGTGGACACCCAAGATTAGTGTCTCCAATTATGTATCTTGACCAGATGTCTCCCCTTCTGTTCTTCGGATATGATGTTGAGTAATGGCTAGATGTGTCTTTGCAGAACATTATGGTGTCACAGTGAAGTTGACTTTTGACCTTTTGGATATAAAATGGCATCATTCATTATTTTCTTCTATGAAACATTTGTGTGAAATTTTGTTATAATAAGTGTATGAATTCTTGAGTTTTGGCCAAAAAAATGGAGGGTTGTGAGGTCACAGTGACCTTTGACTAAACTAAAATGGGCCAAATTTGAAGAAATTCCCTCAATGTGTCCTTGAGATATTGTGTTTACAGAATGTGAACAAGGTTACATTGACTTTGACCTTTGACCACCATATTCTAATCAGTTCATTTTTGAGTCCAAGTGGACGTTTGTGCCAAATTTGAGAAACCTCCCTCAAGGCCCTCGTGAGATATTGCATTCACGAGAATGAGCACATGCAAGGTCACTATGACCTTGACCTCTGACCACCAAAATGTAATCAGTTCATCATTGTGTCCGAGTGGACATTTGTGCCAAATTTAAAAAAAAAATCCTCAAGCTGCTCTTTTGGTATTGTGTGAAAGAGAATGGCACAGGCGGACATACAACCCAAATTTGTAATAGCTATTGATGGCACAGAGGCAGGAGAAAAATAACCTTCAGATAACTGGTTGGACTTCTCAATTCAATTCAATTCAATTCAATTTTATTTATAAAGCCCAATATCACAAATCACAATTTGTCTCAGAGGGCTTTACAGCATATGACATCCCTCTGTCCTTTGGTCCCTCACAGCAGATGAGGAAAAACTCCCCAAAAAACCCTTTTTGTTTAATTGCTTACTGTAATAGTTTTCATGCTCTCTAAGTTAGTGTCCAGGAGTAACAGCAAATTACTTGAGCTTACTTTTAAGTATTTACACATACCTGTCTTGGGAACAGCAGAGGTACCCCTGGTTGGCAAGTACTGACTTAAACCATAAAGTTGGCAGGTTTCTAAAACATTTAAAGAACAGTAAAAGCAACTGCATCCTGTGGACTTTGGATTGAACTCATGACATGCTTTAATTTCATGCCAACAATTACTTTAAAATGTTTTTCAAAAGATGTTGTTTTGGCATGAAACTAAAATCTATCCATGACTCACAAGTGACTCACTCAAATACCTGAAACAACAATTGTGGAACTAGACGTGTTAATTTAAGGGTATTTTAAGCTTTGAATATTTACATGGGTTAGTCATAGATTATTGAAAAAAAAAAAAAAGGCACAACGACGCCGTTATGCCACTCACAAGGTCTGAGGGTGAAATGGTAAAGTCACCAGAGTGGGCTGTGGAGGAAATGAGTTTCCTATTGTGAAAGGTTTTGGTGAGGTTACAGTACCACCCACAGTCCGCATACATCACAACCCAACAATGTCTTTAGAATGCAAGCAAGTTTAGAGGATTGGTTACAAATTTAAGGTGTTATTTGTGAAGAAATATCCGATACTTACTCTCAATATACCCCTAAAACACAGATAATAAAAATAAGCAAAGTTTTATTTCTGATCCACTAACTTAAAATTTATCTTAGCATCTTTTTCTTACAGGAACTTAAAGGGTAAATACTGTTCCAACACTGAAGACATGATTACTACAAGCACAATGTGATTTTGCCAGGTTGGACATGCTCCTGGATCAACATCCCACATCGCATTCACAGCCCTCTGACATCGTCAGTGTGCTGCTCCTGTGCTTCTTTAAAAATTCCTTTGTGCTTCTTCAGAGCTAAGCTAGTTTTCCAAACTGAAGTTAATTCAATTAAACAGAATCCTCAGTAACATTAAATGAAAACCTTATAAGCTACTACAGGGTTAGCAAATTAGCTTGCAATGCTCGTATCCTTACTCTTTGTTAGTGAACAATATTCTAGCCTGTTATCAGCAAGTTAACTCATTAGCATAGCCAATTGAGTTAACAAGCTAATTTGCTAACCCTTTAGTGACTTAAAAGGTCTAAACATCATGATCGATAGCATCAGGCTACAGTTCCAGCCCTTCCCCACATATGTGGGTGTGAAGCTTGACAGAACACTATCATTTAAACAACACCTGGTCAGTGTCAAGGCAAAGACAACCGCCCATGTCGCCCCTTTGCCACACATGCCCAAGAACTGCTCTGTACAACACCATGTGATACCTCCAAGGCTGCCTGGGTCATGGCAAGATGGAGGGACCAGTGGAAGTCAGCAGAACCATCAAGGTTCCACCAGAGATTTTCCTGGCTAGCACCTGCACTCATTGTCTCATTGACAATGCCCACTACAAACTGTGGAACACACAGTGATGTAGTGGAGGGTATACTCAGGTATAAGTGGTATACCCACTTCTTTTTCTATCCAGTGACAGTTTACCCACCTATCAGCTAAACAGCCATTGTAATAGGAGAGTATGCTATCTCATCGGTAACCTACCTATCTACCTAGTAGTACACCCACCTCATCAACTACCACTACACCACTGGGAACACATAACAACCAACTGCCCTAAACACCGACCACCAAATGGTGATCATGGTCTAATTGACCTGGACGATGAAAGGATACAGGCCAGACGAAGAATCTTATAAGGTTTTTGTTTAATGTTACTGAGGATTTTGTTTAATTAACTTCAATTTGTTAAACTAGCTTAGCTCTGAAGAAATACAAAGAAACTTGGAAAGAAGCCCGAGAGCAGCACACTGATGATGTCAGAGGGCTGTGATTGGTTGATTGCAATGTTGGTCCAAGAATGCGATATGGGATGTTGATCCAGGAGCATGTCCTACTTGGTAAAATCACGTTGTGCGTTATTAAACAGAAAGAAAAATGAAACTGCAGGTCACTTAGTTTTTTTAACTTCAAAGGCATTTATTGACATTTAATCCTTATAATCATCTTTATATACAGATATTTGACTTTACTGTAAAATAACCTATAAGTGGTGTTTAATTGTTAATTGAATATTTTTTTCCTGATAAGAGATGTTCTACCAAATTAACTGTACACAGCCCATGTAAGCCTATATTAATATTTATCCACATAAGTTAAATTTTGATACTGGTGCTCCTGATAGTTCGGCTCCTTAAGTCATGAAATACTGTACAACAATGCAACACACACACACACACACAGACACTCCAAATTTCTTTCACTTCCAAAACAAACACACACATGCAGTGATTTACAGCTGCAGGGTTCATCTGCACAGGAATCGTTTGGGCGGTGTTAACCACCGAGAGCATGAACGTTACAGATCGACCACCCTTCTCGGCCCCCACAACACAGCAGCTATAAATAACAAACCTTTCATTATTTCCCACTCACAGCCATCCCTTCAGTCTGAGTCACACTATGGCTGGTTCACTAGAAGTCACATGTTAGACTCAGTCCCCCGTTTCTTTTTGATTTCTTGTAACTTGTAAGCTTAGCTCAGAATTGCCATCCTTTAATCATCCCTCTTTTTCTAGTTTACCAAGTGTTGTCTCATTGAAAACCACAAATAGAGGGTTTTTAGGTGACGTAGCACCCTGTGGTGGCCATTTAGGTGGTCAACAGTAATCAGGCAGCAGCTGAAGTTTCAGCCACCTTAAAGGCCCTGAAAATCTATTTTCTCGATCAGCTGTGCGTGAGCCAAGTGCCAAACCTAAAAGAGTTTCAATGTTGTTACATGTGTCCGTGCACCAACCAGGATAGAGTTTAATGACATACAGAAAGAAAGAAGAGTTGAAGCCATGATTTAAAGGGTATTTTTCAGCCTGGACCCTATTTTCCCATACATTTGTGTCTAAGTGACTGATGGAGACAACATTTTCTTGAAAATGGTTGTGATGTAATTCCTGCAGGCATTTGTGCGCCATCAGTGTGCATCAACCAAAAGTGCTTTTCTTGCCACTGACAGGCTCAGATTGTTAAAATAAGTGTCTGACAACATTTTTAAAAGGATCCCTACAGAGATAGCCCTTTTTTATTACAAAGCAAACCAACGCACAATGTAATTTTGTCATTGCAAAACAAACTTCATTTAGAGTCAACAAACAAAATAAAACATACAAAAGCCATCTTGGTTCATATTTCCACTGTTCCACCATTCGCCAACTGTGGCTTGGTTCGAATAAACCCTTAATTCGGCCAGTTAGATGTAAAAATATGCTAGCTCTATGTACTCTAAAATTGCTGTTTATTTAAATGGGGACTGGTGAGTTTGGCGATAGCAATTTTGGGGCTATTTCTGGTTAAACAAAATAGATCTTACTCTGGAGCAAAAAAGTCTATCTCAGTAGGGATCCTTTCCATAACGTTGTCAGACACCTAGAATAACAATCTGAGCCTGTCAGTGGCAAAAACAAGCACTTTTGCTGGTGTTCAATTGCCCTTAGGGATTACAATGCAGCCTGTTTTGCAGCAGCAGTATCTCAGCCAATAGGGACTTGGCTTGGGAATCTTAGGGTCGCCGGTTCAAGTCCCCATACAGAGTATAGAGTGCGGACGGGTAGCTGGAGAGGTGCCAGTTGGCCTCTTGAGCACTGTTGAAATGCCCTTGAGCAAGGCACTGAACCCCCAGCAGCTTGGGGGCCTATCCAAGGAATCTCATGTGACATCTCTCCATTTAGTGCATGTATAGGTCCTGTCTGTGCATGTGTGTGTATTTCGGGAATGTGTGTATATATCAGTCAATAAAGTATGTCTTCTTCTTTAATTTCAAAACTTGTTCTCATTAGTCACTTAAACACAAAAACATGGGAAAATAGGGGCCAGGTTGAAAAATACCAAGGTTACCTTTTAAGGAGCTCACTGAGCAATATGGAAAAGTAGTTTTTAAGGCCATGTTTGTGTCAGTTTAAATGGGAACTAATAAATCCCCCACTGATAAATTATTTATTGATTTATTTCAACATTACAATAATTATTTTTTGTTAAAATTTTTGTAATGAGCTAACCAACAAAGTCAAAAACACTTCAACTGAGCAAACTGTACTCAAGCTAGACATAACCAAAACTTTAAAAAATATATAACTTATTACTCTGTTCAACATCTAAGATCTGACCTTACACACACACACACACACACACACACACACACACACACACACACACACACACAGCAACACAACTGGACCTCCATGATTCCATTAAACATACTGATGCAAATCCTACAACCTCTGCTCATATCAAAAGGATTTCATCAATCATCGAAGCAACGTTTCGACTGTTAAGTGTGAAATCTAGCATTAAATAATGTGGTTTTAGTTCTGTTTACTTTGTATTAAATGACAAGAGGAATGTGTGATCTTCCCAGCTCATGGGAGCAGAACCAGCCATGTTGGCTCCGTTCTGTGACAGCTCTGTTCCCTTCCTCTGCACGCTGAGCTGGAGGGCACGGTGCTGAGCAGTTAGGTCAGCCTCAGAGCTCCGCTGGACCTTCATCAAAGCAGCAGTGACGTCGGCCTCCAAATCAGTCTGGACAGAACGAGAGAAGAGACACACGGTTAGTTGTACGGCTTTGTCCCAAAAAACTTTCCACCATTTCCCATTTTGTATTAATCAACACAGATCCTTCCCTTAATAGTCTGCATGTCCTGCCGGGCTGTGACAGCCTTTTCCTGACTAAACACCCATGAGATTTTATTGGTGAAAGGTTAGACATCAGGTTTACAGGAAACTGGCCCATTTATCCTTATAACAGCAAACCCAGGTCAAAGATATATGATGCCACTGTTCATACAATTGATGTGCTAAACATACACAACTGGTCTGTATAGTTAAGCCTTGCCATAATAGCTTATCGTAGGGCTTAGGAGGTTATTCACTGAGTGCTGATCCTTTTTTTTTTTTTTTTTTTTTTTTTTTTAAAGAGCACAAACTTCTTGTGTTTATTTGAATTCAGAACTAGCCCAGCTAGTGACTGCTGTGAATAGGGCAGCTGACAACAAGGGAAAGACCATGTGACCGCTTGGAAAGACAGCTGACAGGAGGGAAAAGACCCCAACGGTGCTGGCATGGGTTAGCAACCCATGGTAGCAGTGGTGAGGCCTAGCAGCCTTATTACAACCAAAATTAGCTACAGCCACCATAGGAAAAATACCCCAAGAGTCAGTGAGAGCAGGGGTGGAAGATGACTCACAGGTGGATTACACGGTAACAGACATTGGAACGGACACGACTATGACTTGGATCTGTGACTCAGTGAAGGATAGGGGCACGGACCTATCCACCAGTGCTAGAATTAGCAGCACTCAGGACAAGGTGAGCGCATCTGTAGAGGATAAAAGTAGCACAGTTGAGAACAAGATGCTTCAGGTTTGTCCTTGCGTCTGGCAGAAAGTAACATCAGTGAAAGGCCTCAGAACTCATCAGGGAAAGAAGTGTGTGGCAAAGAAAGGGCAGAGTAGCCGCATTGATCAGTACTTCCTAAGAAGTCAGTTGAGTCAGTTGGATGAAGTCCAGCGGCAGGTAGAAAACCACAGTTCGCAGGATATCAGTAACGCTGCCACTGAGGAGGAGGGGGTAGTAAGAGAGGATGCAGGTGACACTGAGGCCAGTATGCTAGCCAGAGAGAGAACCATGGAGCAAAAGGTTAGAGTTAGATGGCCTAGAGCAAATGACAGTAAAGAATGGGAGATAGTTAATAGAGATTTGTCAGTAATCTTGAGTAGGCTTGGAGGAAATGCAATAGAAAGGTTAGAAAAGATGGGAGATATAATGTATTCATATGGTGTAGAGAGGTTTGGAGTGCATGAGAGAAAGAGGAGTGAGAGGGTACAGTCAGGTAAGTCTAGGCGGCAGAGAGAAATAGAGAAGTTAGTCAAGGAAAGGAGACAGTCAAGAAAGCAGTGGAAAAAGGCTACAGAAGAAGAAAGGGAGGGAATTAAGGTGTTGCAAGAGGAGTTGAGAAGCAGGCTAGCAGTTCTTAGAAGGGCAGAGCATCTCAGGAAAAAGAGGAGGAAGAAGGAATATGCTAGGACAGGTTTTTTCAGGGACCCTTTTAAGTTTGTTAAAGGATTGTTCAGCCAGGAAAAGGGAGGGCAGCTTAAAGCAGAAAGGTTAGAGGTTGAAGAATATTTGAGAAACACATATTCAGATTTGGAGAAGAATAGGATAGTAGGTTTCCCACCTGATATCCCTCCATTAGGAGGGATAGAGCATGAGATGGATGTCAGGCCACCTAGGTGGAAGGAAGTTCAGGAGGTGGTCAGGCGTGCAAAGGCTTCTTCGGCCCCAGGGCCTAATGGAGTCCCCTACCGGGTTTATAAAGGTGCGCCTGATACCCTTAAATTTTTGTGGAAACAGCTAAGAATAGTTTGGGAAAAACAAATTATACCAAGAGCATGGCGTAGGGCAGGGGGTGTCCTCATTCCTAAGGAGAAGGAGTCTGTGGACCTTAGCCAGTTCCGGATGATTTCTCTCTTGAATGTGGAGGGGAAGATTTTCCTTTAGTGTAGTAGCGCAGAGACTAGCTAGCTACTTAGAAAAGAATAGCTTAATAGATACCATGGTGCAGAAGGCAGGAATACCAGGTTTTTCAGGGTGTTTAGAGCATACTAGCATGATCTGGCACCAGATTCAGGCAGCGAAGATTAACAAAAGGGACCTACATGTAATATTTTTAGATCTTGCAAATGCGTTTGGTTCAGTACCGCACAGCCTCATTTGGAGTGCGTTTGACTACTTCAGAGTGCCACAGGTAGTTGTTAACTTAGTGAAAGCATATTTTCAGGATATTAGGTTGTGTCTAAGTACAGCAGGTTTCACAACAGGTTGGCAGAGGCTAGAAATAGGCACCATGGCAGGGTGTACAATTTCTCCATTAGCATTTACTATGGCAATGGAAGTAATCATCAGGGCTTCTAAGTGGGTGGTAGGTGGGGAGAGACGGCAGAATGGGTTGCATCTTCCACCAGTTAGGGCTTACATGGATGACATGACACTGGTGACCACAACAATGCCATGTACAAAGAGGCTACTAGAGAAGGTAAATAAGAACCTCAAGTGGGCCAGCATGAAAATCAAGCCTAGTAAATCTAGAAGCATCTCGATATGTAGAGGGAAGTTAAGTGATAGGAAGTTTGTCATAGATGATGAGGACATCTCAACAATTAGGAAAAAGTCAGTAAAGAGCTTAGGTAGGTTGTACAATGAAGAGTTGAATGATAAGGAACAGGTGGTGAAATTTAGAAAAGATGTGGCTGAAGGATTGGATAGAATAGATAAATCAGAACTTCCAGGAAAGTTGAAGTTGTGGTGTTTGCAATTTGGGCTATATCCTAGGTTAATGTGGCCACTGTCAATTTATGAAATTCCAATATCTGTTGTGGAGAGAATTGAAAGGTCGGTTAGCTCCTACATTAGGAAGTGGTTGGGCGCTCCTAGGTGCCTAAGTAGTGTTGCATTGTATGGAAAAGGGATACTTCAGCTGCCAGTATCTAGTTTAACAGAGGAATTTAAATGTACCAAGGTCAGGACAGAGCTCTTGTTATCTGGGAGTAAGGACGTGGTAGTTAGGAGTGTGGTTCCAAATCCAACCAAGGGGAGGAAGTGGAACGCAAGATTGGCAGTTCAGGAGGCAGAGACAGCTCTTAGACATGCAGAGATTGTAGGTAATGTTCAGTTTGGCCGGGGAGGCCTGGGGCTTGGCTCAGGTAAACCGGTATGGAATACAGCAGGCCTCAAAGATAAAAGAAAGCTGGTTGTAGAACAGATACGCAGACAGGAAGAGATAGTAAGGGGTGCAAAGGTAGTGGCCCAGGCTAAACAGGGACAGTGGTTGAATTGGGAAAGTGTAGAGAAGAGGAAGCTTAGTTGGAGGGACCTGTGGAGTATGGAGGAGAATCGTATTAGATTCCTGGTAGGGGCTACATATGATGTCTTACCAACCCCCCAGAACCTAAAACTGTGGGTAAATGAGGACCCATCATGCCCATTGTGTTCACGTACCGCAACTTTAAAGCATATTTTGTCAGGCTGTAAAGTTAGCTTGTCACAAGGCCGATATACATGGCGACATAATCAGGTGTTGAAATGTTTAGCTGCAGGCATCGAAGGGAAACGAAGACAGGTGAATTCAGAAGGTGTTAAGGATAGGAGCTTCGTAATTCAGTTTGTCCGTGAGGGAGAGAAATACAGAAGGGATAAGTTAGTGAGGAGGCAAGGGTGTGGCCGCCTAGAAGGTGCTTGTGATTGGGAAATGCAAGTAGATTTAGGGGGAAAGCTTGTTGTTCCTCAGGAAATAGTCTGTACCAGGCAGAGGCCTGACTTAGTGTTGTGGTCAGTGAGTCAACAGATAGTTTATTTCATTGAGCTGACAGTTCCTTGGGAAGACTCAGTGGAAGAAGCCTATGAAAGAAAAAAGCTTAGATATGCAGACTTAGGAGCAGAAGCTGAGCAGCGAGGATGGAAGACTAGGATTTGTCCAGTGGAAGTGGGGTGTAGGGGATTCATAGCAAGATCAGCTGTCTCACTCCTGGGGGAACTCGGAGTGCGGGGACAGAGTTTGAGGAAGACAGTGAGGGAAATGTCAGATGAAGCAATTAAATGCAGCCAGTTTATCTATTACAGAAGAAATAATGTCAGCTGGGGGCCAGCAGGGGGAACTACTAAGCAGGGCACATAACTCCTTGAGATCAGGTGGAGAGATCCACTTCCTGTCAGGAGAAATCCAGGAAGAGGAAGTATTTAAGTGTGGGAGTGGCCTATTGGAATCCATTTTGTTTGAGGCCATGCGGCAAGGTGAGTGTGCTTGCTGATCCTGTAAGTCCAGTTAGCTCCTTTAACTTTAGCTTATATTGTAGTTATGCTATGTAGTGTGTGAAATAGAGTATGGTGAATGTGACAGGAAAGCTAGTATCAGCATTGCTTCTGCCTGGAGCTCGCATGTATGGAGCCTGGGTTTGGTTGAAGATGGCAGTGCTGTTTGGGCTGAGAAAGCCATGTGTAAGTAAGGAGGAAATCCAGGAAGAGGAAGGTTATTTAAGTGTGGGAGTGGCCTATTTGAATCCATTTTGTTTGAGACCATGCTGCAAAGTGAGTGTGTTTGCTGATCCTGTGAGTTCATTTATCTCCTTTAACTTTAGCTTACATTGTAGTTATGCTATGTAGCGTGTGAAATAGAGTATGGTGAATGTGCTAGTAAAGGTAGTATCAGCATTGCTTCTGCCTGGAGCTCGCATAAACGGAGCCTGGGTTTGGTTGAAGGTGGCAGTGCTGTTTGGGCTGAGATCACTGTCTAGCCTCCTGGAGGTGTCATTGTTGTGAGGGCTCGTCTTGGGGAGGTAGACTGTACAGCCTAACCCGGCGGGGGAGTGTGATAGCCTAACAAGGCTTCCTTCCCTGGGTCTACCTCCTCTGTGGTAGTATAGGTAAGGTAAAGGAGGTTGTTTGGTTAGTGTGGGGAGCAGTGAGACCTGGCATTAGGGGAGTGTCTCTGGGACGCCAGAGATCACTGTCTAGCCTCCTGGAGGTGTCGTGGGACCAACTAGACGAAACACCGGTGAAAGGAGGTTCCCACCCGATGACCCCAAAGACATGTTAGTTATCACTGCTCACTGGTCTGTATAGTTAAGCCTTGCCATAATAGCTTATCGTAGGGCTTAGGAGGTTATTCACTGAGTACTGATCCTTTTTTTTTTTTTTTTTTTTTAGAGCACAAACTTCTTGTGTTTATTTGAATTGAATTGAAAAATCTAGACAAGACTAATAGTCTACAGTCATGCCAGCAGCCCTGTTACACTGTGCTTTATAATGGAGCTAAATTCTGACAGGACTGTCTCTACACCACTGTATAAAAATAGTGGACATAGCCAACTTGACGTCACCCACTGGTTTGTGAACACCAGTACTGAAACCTCAAGTTTGGAATTTTGGCGTCACCATGTTGGATTTCTGGAGCCAAACGTAACCAAATTTGGATGAGAGGGTGGAGCTGTGGAGGAGCGAGTGCTGGACCTATGGTGACGCCTTACAGACAGCCTGTCACTCAAAGCTGCCCTGACCTTAATTATGTGTAATTTAAGCCTTAAAAAACATAAACTGGTGAGTTATATAAAAATTCACCCCCCTACAGTTGTCATTAAGGAGTATCATCTCTAGAGACCAAAAAACATATTTTGTACCAGGCTGTTTATTTCTGCTGTAAAGTTGGGCAATTTAACATGGGGGTCTACGGTGATTGACTTGCTCTTGGAGCCAGCCTCAAGTGGCCATTACAGGAACTGCAGTGTTTCGCACTTAAGCCACCATGAAGATTACAGCTCCAACAAGTTGCTGCAGAGTGCCTGTTTACACCTGGTATTAACCCGCATCCCCAGAGTACGCCCGGGGCCCTGCACCTGCCTGCCGCCCGGCACACAACGCACCCGATCCCATTTCCTGTCCCTGCGGGTGGTGGGCCCATAGGGTGGCCACTCCATGTTATTTGTTTGGGCTGAGCCTGACCATGTCCCACAGCCCAAGGCCCGGCCACCAGATACTCGCTAGCAGTCCAAATTTGCCAAGTCATCAAGGTCATTAGAGGTGTTCTGGACACATCCCACTGGTAGAAGGCCTCAGGGTAGCCCCTTAACACACTGGAGTGATGACATTGCTTGTCTGGCCTGGGAACGCCTTAAGATCCCGCAGAAGGAGCTGGAAAGCGTTGCTGGGGTGAGGGACATCTGGGGTGCTTTGCTTGGCCTGCTGCCCCTGCGACCTGGCCCCGGATAAGCGTTTTGGTAATCCAAACACAAGTGGACAGCTTAGACGCACTGCCACTCACACTTGTGTGAGCTAATCAGTTGTGTTAAGATTTTGTTACTGCCTACGTCACTTATGCCAGAAGGTCAGAGGGACCTTGCTAGCTGCTCGCTTGTTTGTCGTATTAGCAGTTGTTTTGGTACAGCTAGAGATATCACTGTCAGCAGAATTCAACATGTCGATAGCACAACATTTCATCCAACTAAAAAAATGGGCAACTTACAGAGGCAACTTACAGAGCGTTAGCGCACTGTCTCCAAAACAACCACCACATCCTGCATTGATGACATAGTCCTTGTCAGGAATGAATCAGGACGTATTAGGGTAAAACATATGACCAGCTACGCAAGTTGTTTGAGTGGTTGGCTCAAATGCGGTCCTTTACATTTGTATTTAGTGGTGTCCATTTGTGTGCATGTTCATACCAGGTGTGAACAGGCTCAAAGTGTTAAGGCTGGCAGTTAAAATTAATCAAAGTAATTGGTGTTTCTAAACTCTTTAAGCTGTGTATTGGCAAGAATCTGGTGGTTTCATACGGATCACAGTACTGGGGTTATGATTCCAGTGTACTGTGATGCTGTACGCAATATTTTTTAAAATCTTATTTTAGGAAAACTGTCAGTACACCACCACATGCAGAAAACAAGTTTGTTTACAATCAGAGCAGTGGGATTTGCATTTATATTTAACACAGTACTTGAAAGACACTCGCTTATGTGTTGTTACTTTGGAGTGAAGAGTCAAATGCCTGAAGATAGACGTCAACACTGCTATCCACACAACACAAAATGACCCACTGCCACGGATCTTAACATGTAAGCTCTTAATTCAAAATTGACAGTTTTTATCAGAATCAATATCACAAATGTTATGTTGATACTCAAGTGTATCAGTATTTTCTTACATCCCTATTGTTTCTACAGTTGCACCCAGTGAAGACAGAGAGTTTATTCATCATAGACAGAGGTTGCATTTCCTTGATTTAAATCCCACACAAGAATGTAAAAATAAACACAGCAAGCACATACACGCCTGTATCCCCAAAACTCCCACTCGCATCCAAAAGACCACACGCACAAAATAATGAAACATTGCAGGAATTCCTCAGCCATGATTAATGCCTGCCACGCCTCAATGTACATGTGGCAGCAATGTGAGTTATGTAGCGGTGGCTCACTTGAGCCTATAGCACCGAAGCTGAGGCGGCACATGTGGCCTAGAAACCAATTAGAGCCAGAATGACAAGTTAAGTGTGTGACGGAGAACCTGGTAAATCAATCACTAGAAAATATTTGGGAAAAAGGAAACTGCAGTGCGAGCAGCAGGTGTCACTTTCATCATGTTGGTCACTTGGTGTGCAGCTCAGTTTTCATTCTGGATATCATGTTTTCCGACCTCTAATCTCTTAGGAGCAATCAGTGCTCCCCTCAGCTCTGCCCTCACAACCGGATGTGGTCACTCCCCCCATACTTCCTGCGGTGCTACAGTTTGAAAGGTGCCACTGAAAACATGAATAAATGCCTCTTATCTGAGGTTAACTTCCTGTCCTTGTTGCTGCACCACCACCGCACCTTATAGTCTGTACATCTTCGCCCGGCCACACCAAAAAAACATGGAAACGTAGACACAAATAGATCAGCAGCATTTTACTGGAAGAACCTCAGGCCTCGGCCTTACTTCCCAGCTGTGATTGAAGCAGGCAGAGACTGAATTACGCCCACTGAATCAGAAGGAACCACAAAAGCCTATTTGTGGCTGGCTCGTGGTTCAGCTTCAGCCGCAGACATCACAACTTCTCGGGCCGTCCACAGTGGGTTTCTCTGCAGCTGAACATCTCAGACTCACTTTAAATATTTGTCAACATAGAGTTTTAGTTTCAGGCAGCTGCTAGACACTCAAGGGTTTTCACATTTCTGCCCCCCCAAAAAAGGGGGAATAAATACTGAGATAAATTCAGCTGAAAGCAGACTGCTCTGAGCTGCAGGTGTGTTCTGGTCTGCAACAAGTATACTCCAGCAGTGGCTTAAAGGATCAGTTCACCCAAATTACTTAAAAGCATATATTCCCCATTCTAGTTTGAAACTCCTGTTTACACTCGCACATGCATGCCCAGTGTACGCCAGCAGTCACATGGTATGCACACCAGTGTTAATTTTGACAGCGATTTTAGATTTAGTCTTAAGAAGAAAATGCTTATTAGTTTTAGTCACATTTTAGTCACTTTTATCCTTCATAGTATGAGTCGACGAAAAATCAAAATGTTCAGTCAACGAAAATTAATGACATTTTAGTCAATACTTTTAGTCAGTATATATATTTTTTTATTCTTCAAACTAACCCAGTCAGGCTAATTAATATATCAGAAATTAGAATCAAGGTGACAGGTTGTATAAACATTTCATGCAGACACATTTTTCTACATATACAAATAATTTCTGAACACTTACAAACTGTTAAGAAGCAGAAAAATTACTTAATTAAAGCTTGAATTCTTTCTTAATCTGCAACATGACAGTCTGGAGGTTTAAACTCATGTCTGACAGAGCTGGTGATTAAAATTAAACTTTTATCTCTGTCAGACATAAGAGTTCAGACTGTTAACTTACAGCAAAGCTACACTCACAGATAACTGAGTGTCCTACCTGCCTGTCAAACAGCATCAACCCATAAACCTTCCTGAGACAGTCCAGACTGAATGGAGTCCCACGGGGATCAGTTGTGAAGTCCACTGGCCAGTGGCTGCTTGCTCTGCTGCCATTAAGTGGCTAACAAGCGGAGCTAACTGCTAACAGCCACCACTCCAACTGACAAACTACACAAATCCATTCAGTCTTTCAATGTTCGATAGTCCATCATGAACATTTTCGTCACATCTCCTCAACAAAAATAAAGCATGGATTTTTGTCTTAGGTTTATTTATTAGGATCTATTTTTAGCTCGTCATCGTTTCCTTTTCGGCATGGAAAAAGATAGATGATGAAAAATTTTCATTTTAGGTTTCAACATTAACACAGACGGCACCAAATACAGCATGTGGTTACGCTGCAGCCTGTTTCGTGGCTGCCAGCTGCAGCGCTATTAATCACTTAAGACACAAAAATATGGGAAAACAGGGTCCTGGGTTGAAAAATACCAGAGTTTCCCTTCAGTTAGTTGCTTCCTCTGAGCAATGTGTCCTACATGAAAGCAAAACAATCTGCCAAATTCCAAAGCTAGTTTTGGTTATTTCATATGGGAAGTTTTGATATTTATGTTTTTTCCTCTGCTCCTCTTACAGGTTTGAAGCTGGAAGAAAAACAGGTGATGTTGGGTTTGAGTTTTTGAATGAAGAACACTTTTTTGGTCTAAAATTTGAACTTGCTGATTTCATTACGAATATTTAACATTCTAGAAAAATATTTTTTTGGAAGTATTGGAGAGCAAGTTTTCAGGGCTTTAAGACGTTTCCATCAGGACTATTTCTTTGGTAGAAAGCAGTTCAACAGGATTATCCACACAAACCAGGACTGTTTCTGGAACATTCTGAATGTAATTATTCAATGAAAGACCAAAACTATCTGCAAGACTAAAAACCCCATGGGTTAAGTGGGTGTTTTGTACCTTTAGTGAACCAATGCTTTAACTGGAGCTACCATATTTCATTGTGTACCACCTGCCACTGCATTAATGTTAAATTTGATGCAAATGTTCAAGTTAACACACTGGATCACTCATACCCAGTGAAACCAGAGATGTGAATGCTCGTCGTTGTCCAGTGTGTGAGTAATATTCACAGAATAGTCTCTAGAAGCAGTCGTTGTGTGTGATGTAATAAAAAGCCTTAAAAATATGTCAAGATCAATGAGGTCAGGTCTAAAAAAGGACACAGCTCTCGTCCCTTAAACTGCAGTCTGAATCACATCACAGTAAAAGCCTGTATTCCTGGCACATCTCAGCTGAGCCAAGACTGGGAAATACAGTACGTACACGTCTGTACAGTCGAGTGTTGTTATCAGCTGGGCAGCTTCTCAACTTTGGGCACTGTTCCTCCTTGTCACTGCTCCCTCCTCCAGGCTCATAATGTCTCCCCTCACCACAGTCAAAGGGATTAGACAGAGAAAGAGGGTCTTTTCTTCTGGCTGCTAACTCGCAACAATCAGCACAACCACTTGTTATTCTGCTCAGAATCCAGGGAGTTGGAAATAAGGGAATACTTTCAAGTAATGTGGAACGTTGCAAGCAAACTGGAGCTTTTTCTTCCCTGAGAAAAATCTATTTTTGCACCGACCCAGCTGCAATCTATCTAAAATATTCCACAGATGCTTCTGGTGCAACACAACACCATCAATCACATGCAAGTACAGTGTTTAGGAGACTGCCCCTGACTGTCTCATGAGCTAAAGATGTGAGAAAGACAAACAGTCTTAAATCAACTGCATAATTGAGGCCTTTGTTGTGTGCGACCCATGTGGGCGAATGTTGGTTTTGGAGCTCGACAAAATGAGGTGACGAAGAAAGCAGGAATTAAAGCGATGTGTCAGTTGGTTTCCATCTTTAAGGCAGGATGAAAATGGGCGTACATGCCCTCTGCTTTCTTATCGCGCAAGAAAACAAAGACGAGGAGGAGCTGAAGGAAAAGGAAACTCGTTAATCTCTGTTATTTAGGAAATGCATTGCTCTGGAAGAATCTGTGACTTTTTATGTCAAAAATATCAACTATAATCATTGGATGACTCTGGTTGCCTTATGTGACACAAAAACCTTACAACATTAGACCCAAATCGAGAGTTGCCGTGGGATCGTCCTGACCTTGACTCATCAGCTCCCACTTTTGTTTTTCTTCCTTTACGACTTTAGTTTGGCTGACACAAGCGCCAACATCAGCCAAAGCCTCAGTCACTGCCGCGATAATTTTGGTTTTCCCTGTCTCTCCTCGGTGGGCAGAAAATTTATGATAAGGGGGAAATGGGCAGAGGTCCACACGCCACATTACGCTGGCACCGCACTGTGTCCGTGACACCCAGAGAGGATTGTGGGAAAGGTGTTATCAGGAGTCAAGGGAGTGTTGATCACACGTGACTAAGCACGACACCTCTGTGTGGAAAGTCACGCTGAGCCCTGTTAGTTGACCTTGTGAGTGTTTTTCTGAGAAATGTTCCACCCTGTACCATCATCATCACCATATTCACTTTCTCCAATGTTGCAATGCATTTTAATTTCTCCTAGCTATTTGGGATCAGTAGGACCTGATAAGTGTAAAAAACGAAACACTGTCAATGATAAATACATCCCAATGTCCTTCAATGAGTTCATCCATAACATTTGATCATTCACTTTTCATAGTAATACCTTCTTATCCTCTTATGTGTGTTTATCCTATATATTTTTTATCATGTATGATCTTCTTTTTTTCTCTACTTTTTTTTTTTTCTAATGTATACTTGTATGTAACATGCTATATAAATTAACTTGACTTGCCACATTGCCAATGAGAACATACCAGCTGCTTATTCACACATCCAGCAGATATGGAGCAACATTAGCATTCATCCACCCGACGAACACAAGTCCAATATTTACCCTATTTTAGCTCTGTTTTGGTCTCCACCAACTCCTGAGAGCAAAATCTGGCTCTAAATGCACCATTGTGTTTATCAGATAGTTGTTACATTTGTCTTGTTTGGTAGGATAGGATTTTTCACTGGTGCACCTGGCAATGACGCTGATGAGAGCAGTGAGAATGAACCAACACAGCCCGGAATATCGAAGCAATGAGCTAAACTCTGCTGAAATGCTCTGCAAAGCTGAGAGGAACTGCAGAGCTGGGTGATAATTCTCTGTGGGGTCACTGTGAGCAACCCTTTTCATGTTCTCCCAGTCATGTGATCGATTGTTAATATAAAAACACAGCCTACAGCAGCTTTAAGTACAACTTTTAAGTGTTTAATCAGTCAGTCTTTGCTCAAGTTCTCTGGGGTTGTTTTGGTGTGTCAGGATGTTTATGTAACCAGAAGAAATGTGACTACTTCACCATAATCACTACAATGACAAGAGCTCTCAAAACTTGGCCAGCACAGCAGGCCACAGGACAAACAATGTGCTGCATATCGGCTTAGGGCTTTCCTCCATGACAGGGATCCTGCACTAAAGAAAAGCCCGTAGAAAAGACGTATTATCTCAAAATTCTCTGCCTGTTTTTACAGTTACACCTCAGTCTGCTGCTGAACTGCGCAAAGTGCTTGTCATTCACTTTCCTCACCCACGTTTTCCTGAACTCCTACCAGCCTTAAAAGTAAACATCCACCTTCACATACTCTTATAACAGCAGTTGCATTATTTTTGATGACATGCTGTAATTTAGTCTTTTGCAACCAGCCTGTGCACTTCCGAGAATGCCTTTGGGAAACCACGCATGACCTTGGTGCATAAAGCTGCTGCAGACTGTTGCTTCACCAGCACTGTTTTCTGTTTTAGATTGATTCAATCAATTCAATTGTGTTTCAACAAATGTTAACAGAAATACATTTTGTTAAGTCATTTAGGATGAGTGAATGTGGCTTGAAGGGGTAAACTGCTGTGGGAAGTGAAGCTGGGACTCACCGTCAGTGCAGATGAAGCACTTGCAGAGACAAACACAGAGACACAGGAGGAGGACCGCTGCCACACCGCACACTGAAAGGAGGATGACCATGGCCGGACCCACTGTAACACATACTTACATTTAAACACTGTTTATGTTTTATGACATCTGGACTAAATATGTTAGGTGATGTGGTCGGAGCATAAAGACTTTATGAGCAAAATAATCCCTATCATACGCCGCAACATTACAGGATTCAGGACCCCATCAAAGCAGCCACAGTTACCCGTGACTAAAATAGCTGAGAATACACACATGTGGAAAACAAAAGGCTTCTTTCTGCTGCACCTCAGCACCCAAAAGTTGGCAAATATAACTGGTTTCTACACAGTTTGGAAACGTTTCGAGACAGCATTGGTAGGTACTTTTACTTCTGGCCTTTTGCTCGTGCTGCTGCAACACATAATCTGAGCTCAGATATCATGAACAAAACACTATGAGTCCACTATAAGTCCACCTAGTTAATTGCAGGGTTTTTTTGTGGTTAAACTTAATTTCGCTTGCTTTGACAAGTTTTTATGTCTAAATTTCATCCATTAACAATTTTAAGTTGTTGTACTACAAAGAGCACCATTGCACCTATGCTGAGTGACATTTCCCTTACAATCTGTCTAAGAAATATTGCCTCATGGTTGTTTGCCACCACCAACCAGTGAAGTTGCAGTTTACATCCATGTCTGTCCAGAATCAGAATCATATGTAACCATGACAATCAACAATGTGTTGGACACCCAAGACTGGTGTCACCAATTTAGTGTTTAGTAGTTACAGCGTTGAACAACGGCCAAGAAAGTGTTTTCGCAGTTGACCTTTGACTTTTTGAATATAAAGTGTCATCACTTCATCCTAGCAGACATTTATGTGAAATTTTGCCATAATTAGTGTACAAATTATTGAGTTATGGTTAAAAACATGTTTTGTGAAGTCACAGGGACCTTTGACCAATAACACCTAATCAAGTCAAGGAGACATTTGTGCCAAATTTAAGGACACTCCCTCAAGGCTTTCTGGAGAAATTTCTTTCATGAGAATGAGACGCATGAAGATGCAAGGTCACAGTGACCTTGAACTTTGAACACCAAAATCCAATCACTTAATCATAGAGTCCAAGTGGAGGTTTGTGCCAAATTCGAAGAAAATCCATCAAGGTGTTCTTGGGTTATTGTGTTCACGAAAATGAGTGACCTTTGACCACCAAAATCTAATCAGTATGTTGTTGAGTCCAAGTGGACGTTTGTGCCAATTTAAGTAAATTCCCTCAAGGCAATCTTGGGACATTGTTTACACGAGAATGAGACTGACCAGGTCACAGTGACCTTTGACCACCGAAGTCTAATCAGTTCATTGTTACGTCAAAGTGGACGTTCATGCCAAATTTGAGGAAACTTCCTCAAGGCCTTTTGGAGAAATTGTTTTCATGAGAATGAGACGGATGCAAGGTCACAGTGACCGTGACCTTTGTCTACCAAATTCCAATCAGTTCATTGTTGAGTCCAAGTGGACATTCATGCCAAATTTGAGGAAATTCCCTCAAGGCGTTCTTGGGATATCGTGTTCACAAGACTGACCAGGTCACAGTGACCTTTGACCACCGAAATGTAATCAGTTCATGGTTGAGTCCAAGTTGACGTTCGTGCCAAATTTAAGGGAATTCCCTCAAGGCCTTCTGGAGATATTACTTTCATGAGAATGAGATGGACGCAAAGGTCACAAGGACCTTGGCTTTTCACCACCAAATTTGAATTAGTTTATCACTGAGTTCAAGTGGAGGTTTGTGCCAAATTTGAAGAAATTCCCTGAAGGCATTCTTGAGATATCGTGTTCACAAGAATGGGACGGACAGATGGACGGACTGATGGACAACCTCACTGGTGCAGGGGCATAAAAACTGTTCTTATTTCTCACATTCATTTCCAGCACACCTCCATTTAAACTTCAAGGTCAAGGTTCAACTACCAGGAAAATGTGGAAACACTTGTGTGCAGGGCCTTTACGATAAGGTTGTTGATCAGTGAGGTGGATTAGATTTCTAACTGAAGTACTATAATAAGACATGAGATGTACCAGTGTAGGTTAATTGGTCAATCACGAAAACCTGACAACATTTAATCCAATAAAAAAACACCCCACTGAAACAGGATCAAGGACTAAGCTCCTCACCGTTTTTGTTGAGGGACAGTGTCAGAGGTTTCTCCAGACCCGGGTGGTGCACAATGCACTTGACAGACAGGTCACTGAGCAGCCCTGATTGGAATACCAGCGTACTTGTCACTACGGTTGTGCCGTCACCCTGCTCGTAAGAGGTTGAAATGGGCGGTCCGAGTGTTCGGTTCTCCCCGCCAACGTTCCACATGATCTCTGCTGCAGGTCGGGACTGGGCGGTGCAGTTTGCCTCAGTGACTCCTGAGGATGAGGTCACATGGCTCACCTCTGGTTTGGGTAAAACTGGGGAGAGAAAGATTGTGTTTAGTGGCTGCTTGTAAATATGATTTACTTTTTTCTTCAGTAAATTGAGCAAACATTGTTTTTCTTTGTGACACTGTGGCAGCCGTTCTGTATTCTGTCTGAAGCTGCCAATCACAGACGACAGAAAGCAGAGTTCTATTCCTCTGCCTTTATAATGGAGATGGAGAGACAGAGCACATCGCCTGTCAATCTCTTTCCCCCGCGGACACAATGACACAAGTTGTCCTCCGATGGGCCGCCAGCGAACAGAGGCAGAGCAGCTTTTACTAACTCTGTGTGGTTGTGTCTGGATCTCCTGTCAGTTGAGACAAAGCTTGTTTAGCAGAGCAGGGAGAAGGACACACACTGAGGCCTTGTGTCTGGGGAAACAGTGAGCCACTCATCCCCCTGGGCTTTCTCCCAAATTAATCACCCCTCTCCCCTCAGTGACACCCCTCCCTCTGCAAACACTATCACTCCAAAAACACACACACATGGAGGAGGATCAGCAGCCACTCACACTCCTGGAACATTTGCTTACGACTTCTAAAAGTCGGAGAAAGGTTACGCTCTTTGTGGTTTACACCTCGCTGGCACAGTAGCCGCCTTGAGAGGGGAAAAGGAGTGTTGGCGAGGGACACGTCTTTTAATGACCCACTAGAAACTCTCACCTCGGGGTCTGTTTATACACGGCGCTTCCCTTTCCTGAGCTATGTCTGACACACACACAGTAGCACTCACTTCCTCTCAGCCTACAGTATATCTCCAAGTCAAGATCACTTGAAAAATAATCCCAATGCTGTCCAGTTTATTCAGCCTGAACTCTACTGCTTTGATGCTCCCTAAAAATAAAAATACAAATGTACTAGTCTAACACAGTTTAATATTGCTTTTTGGTGCATTTTCTTACTGACTTTTGTGTATCTGTATAAAGGCCAATAGAGGACAGCCATTGGAAACTAGCTTTGGCTATAAATGCTGTGGTGCAGTACTGTACGTAACACTTGGGATCCCTCCTCAGTTGCTCTTCCTGAGGATTCTTCCATTTTCCCCTGTTAAAGGACTTTATTTGGGGTTATTTGAGTTTCTCCTGTCCTGGGATAGAAGGCAGATTATTCTGTTTCTGGACTGAGTAGTTAAACTTTTGATTGTTACTGCTATGTCATTGTAATGGTGTCTTGTAAACCCATGAGGGTGGGGCACATGTAAGTGTGCATGACACAAATAAAAATCAACCAAACAATCAATAATCCAAGTCTCATTTATCCAGTTGTATGCTCAGTACTTCCCAAACAGACACCCATTTCCAACGGAGAACTACACTGACCGTGAAACTTATCCATGCTCTCTTCAAAGCCAGACTCCTTTGAAAAAACAGTTAGTTTTTTTGTCTTATTTTACTTTGGTGTTTTAAAAAGGTTAGTTCTGATTCAGTAAAGTCCCACAGTAACACAAACAAACTAACTGATCGAGGCGGTGGTAGACCAGCAGCTCCCGTGTTCAGCGAGGTAAAATTACTGTTTTTGTCAATGGAGTCTGGCTTTGAAGAGAGCATGGATACATTTCATTTTCAGTTTGGTTTTAAAGAGTAACGTTTTAGCCAAAATGCATTTGTTTTGAATGACTTGACAAATGAGACTCGGATTATACTGCACGAGTTGTGTGAGAGTACGTAAACGGATGTTTGATGTAGTTTTGCAGCTGTTAAGCATGGACCCCTCCGACTTTAATTCATCAAGATTTTTTCTGGTTTTGGATTCTTCTTTTACCAGAGGCATGCAAGAAAAACAAAGTGTTCTTCACAAATTCAGCCTAACATGGGGTGTGTAAGTAAACAAAACATCATTGGGGGGGGGGGGGTGAAGTATTCCTTTAAATCATAAACCTGTATATCTTTGGTAATATGTCACGTTTTTAGATGCTGGATCATGCACCGTTAACCCTGGATAGTACCATCAGTTTGATGAACACATCTGGGAAGCTCAAAGCTTGGAGTTCATCTGATATTAACACCCTAGTTGCACCATTTTTTTCAGTAAATGACAGTAAGGAGGAGTGGAATGAATGGAAACATCTCAACATTGGTCTATCTTCATAAGACTGGTTTAGAACAATGCCTGGAAATACCTAACATCAGTCATGGGTTCCAAAACAGCTTCATCAAACATGACCATTCGTTTGTGATTGCATCACCTGGCAAGGCTAAAGGGGCACTTCACCACTTAAACATGTTAAAGACTAATTAAATGATCTAAATAAAGCATCCTAATCTACAAACTGAAAACACCAACCTGCCGTGCATACTCAGTTACATTCACACTTGAAATTCTGGCTCATATGCAGTGTGATTAACAATGAGGAAAGAGTACACAGTCACTCACCATAAACAGAGAGGCAGGCGATGTCACTTCTGGTGCCATCTGGGTACGTGTGAAACTCGCAGGTGTAGCAGGCCTCGTCCTCCGTCCTGACCGCCTGAATGGTCAGCTGAGTGTCCCCCAGCGTTTGGCTCAAGCTCACCCGACCTTTGTACTGCTCCTCTATGAACTGGTGGCCGCGCTTGGCAAAGGTGGCCACCTTGGTGGTGTCACCCTGTTCAGCCGTCTTCCTCCACAGCACCTGCTGGACCTTCTCGGGGAGGCTGTACCAGCAGGACAGGGTGGCCGGCTTCCCGCTCACGGCCGTCTTGTTGCCCTCCAGGTGCACTTTACCTGTAACGAAAGAGATGCTCATGATATTAATACCAAGTCAACAGAGGTGATTGTGTGTTGGCTGTGTGTGGATTTATTTCTGCTGGCGTCAAAATGAGGAGTGCTGTAGTGTGCAGGAGCTGGGATAAAAAGAGGGTGTGTGTATGCACATTTAATAGAAACAACAGGAAGGCTAGCTGGGTGGTCTGCAGGTTCAGACTGTAGCCTACTACTTCCTGTCTCATCAGGGGTCTAGCAAGTAAAACAAACACCCTCTGTGACCCTAAATTGTCTCTGCGGCAAATAAGAACAAAGGTTCAAATGTGAGCTGCAGCACTGAAAACTGCTTATCCAAAATTCCAGACTGACCAGTGACGCTGATGCATGTCCTGCCTTCCAGCGAGCCCGTGGGGTAAACATCAAAGATGCAAAGGTAGCAGCCCTCGTCATCAGGCCGCACCCTCTTGATGGTGATGTAGCTGGCATCGTTGTTGGAGGCGGTGAGCTCCACGTTGGGTCCTTGATGGCTGATGCGGATTGGCTGGCTTTGCTCGTACGCCAGGACGACCTTCTTGTGCCTGTTGAGCCAGCGCACTTGCCGGACTGTGTTGCCTGCTTCCGTGGTGACGTTGCAGCCGAGCAGCAGGGAACGACCCACCTCTGCATTGAGACTGGCCGGAGCTATGACCTGACCTGAGTTCAGAGACCAGATTTCAGACCAGAAATAAGTAAAAGTGCAACATTCAACAACATAAGAAACTCCATTACAAGGAGCCCCAACTAGACGCTGCTTTATTGTAAGAACTCACAAGCCAGAAATAGTCGGAAACCACTGGCTCTATCTGTAACAATACACTGATATGTCTTTTAAAGTAAATCTTTCAGGTCCCTGCCTGATAAACACAGTGGGTAAAAAATACAATATTTCTTTAGAAAAGGTAATGTAGTTGAAATTTTAAGTAGCGGAAAGTATTATTAAGATCCATTCTTAAAGGAACAGTGTGTGAGATTTAGGGAGATTTAGTGGCATCTAGTGGTGAGAATGACGGATTGCAACCAGCTGAAACTTCTCCCGGTTAGAATTCCTTCAGTGTTCGTTGTTCAGGAGGTTTTTTGCGAGAGCCGAATCATCCGCAGAGGTCTCTTCCTCTCCAAAACAAACGGACCAGGTGATTTAAACCCGTAAAAACACTGAGCAAAGCAGTTTCATGTTAAAAAAATCTGTGGGTTTTTTTTTATGCTGCTAGTTGTGGAGGGGCTGCTAATGTTGGCTGCTGACACGATTCTTATTTTCAGGTGATCATACATTAAAGAAAACCTATATTATATTCTATTTCAGCCAATATCTGCCTCTAAATCCTACACAGTGGACCTTTAAGTAAATGTACTTACTTCCCACCGCTGCCAAAATAATTATTAACAGCAGAGAAACTGAACCCACTAAAGTCAGATTATTTGCTAATGTAATCCAGATCATACCTTGCGTCCTGGAAACATCCGCTCCTACTATCCAGAGCAGTAGACACAGGGGCAGGGCAGGTCCACCCATGGCACACTGAGGCTGAGTTACCAACTCACACGCTGCAGCTGCAAACACAAACACTGTCAGAGCACTCAAACAGCCTCAACCACAACCTGACCCCACAACTAGCTTGTGGTTACATAAAAATAAAGCTATCAGAGATGAAACAAGTGTGAGTGGAGAAACTGCGATGCAGACGTACCTCGTCAGCTGTCCAGTGTTGTGACTTGTTGAGCTGCTGTCAGTCAGCACAGTCGTAGCTGCATCTTACTGACACACTGTGTGCTGTAATGGGAAACATGAAGCCAGAGGATGACATGAGCAATGACAGCATCGTCTCAGTATCAGAAGAGATTACTCTTTGCTTACAAGGGAAAGAAATACACACTTTTTTGCAGCTTTGGGACATGAGTTGCCATGGTAATACAAGTGTAAGCATCAACAACAGCAGCTGCTGATTCAAGAAACATCACCTGGGGTCTACTGGAGGTTTTACATGTTAATGCACAGCATGCACACCCTGTGCAGTAAACCCACAATCATCCAGCAGCAAAACAAGCTGCCACACTTTGATGTCTAGACCGTGTCAACCTTGAGATTTCAAAATCTATACCTGAGAGCCAACCGCAAAGAAATTACAGTGGTCGGATGATGATGCAGGAAGTGATAAAGAGGGATTAGGTGATCACAACATGAGTAAGTTTGTGTGTAAGGGTGTGTGCAGACACCAGCCGAGCCCAGCACTAGGTATGTTTTGGAAAGGTGCTGCTGTAAATATCCTCTCAAGTCACTTCTCTATATCCTGGACAAAAAGGTGCAAACAGCAGGGATCAGACACAAACCCACCTTTGATCAGACTCAACCCAACCACCTAAAAAACCACAGGACAGAGCAGATCCAGACCTCAGAGCTTTATGGGCATTCTGAGCTCATTGACAGTGCCAACCATCTGGCTTCAAACATGCAGCCTGCTCCTGTTGGGCAACAGCTAAACCACTTTTCCACTACAAAACCTCAGGCTTTTAATGTGAAACACCAGCAGATGGAACCTCAGGAAGGTATACGGGTCACAGTCAGGACAGCTGAGTACTTCATGTCGGACTGAAACCAGGCTGCCAACCTGGATCCTAAAAACCAGCCCTAAATCCACATGTGCACTGGACATTTTCCCCACAGCTGGTTCAGTCTCAAGTAACAGACAGATGTTATGTGAGATTTCTTAAACAGATTGCCGAGGAAAGAAAGCATAAAACTGAACACCTTTCCCACATTTACGGTCGTTCCCCCCCCCCCCCCCCCACACACACACACACATAATTAAGCCATTTTTTGTGGATGTAAATCTTTCTTTGGGCAGGTTTCCTACATGGAAATAAAAATAAATTCATTAAAAAGGTACACACAGAAGAACATGACAATTTTACCCAAAAACAGAGTAGAAAAAAGTGTTTTCTACAGACAAAATACCAACTATGCTTCAGAAATGTTTATAAAAAAAAGGTGCAACAAGTAAAAATTAAGTTGCATGTTCATCAATTTAAACTTATTTTCTAGTGTAGCTCAATGATACAGGTATTTGAGTTTATTATAAGAGAGCAAAACTTCTCTCAAAGAAGTTACAAGTTTTAAAATATTCATATTTTTATAGGCAGGTCCTGAAGAGTTTTAACATTTAAAGTCAGACTAGTTTAGGTGTGTTGACATTCCTAGTTTGAGTAAGAGAGACTACAGTTACTAAAACTTCATGTTATTTAGGCTATAACTAATTTCGCTGCAACTGAAATAGAGCTTTTCACAATAAAAGACATCAAACTCACCCACTGACAAATCAAAGTCCGCTGTCTGCTGTGTTACAGGTAAAGTGAGACTGCAGCAGAGGGATCCATGCTTCCCACATTTAACCACGACTGAACTGAGCTGAGTTTCCTGCTGCCGCAAACACCCTCAACTCTTCTTCGGGTAAATTAAAGGAAAGCAGGACCTCCGGTGGCCATTTTGTGCACGTGCTGCTGAAAATCTGCAGCAGATATCCAATGCATTGAATGAAAAACATCAGATATGATTTGCTAGTTAGAGTATTGCTTCTTATAAGTCACCAGTTTCTTTTAACAGCTCATCTGTCTCTAAACCAGGGGTGTCAAACATGTGGCCCATGGGCCAGAACCGGCCGCCATAGGGTCCAATCAGGCGCACTTGAGGATGTTTTCACATGTAGTCCTTTTTAAATGAACCGAAGCCTATATATATGTATGACATAGTTTTGTTTTGACTTCGATGTGGCCCTGCAGTTTGGTTATGAAGCCACTCACTTTCATATGAACTAAACTGGAGGAAAACCTTAGTGTTTCTGTGCTGCAGACTGTTGCCATTTGATGTGTTCTGTTCCACATCTGCAGACATGCATTATCTTGCATAGACCAAACTACTCCTCGTCCTGCGTCCTTGCAAGCATTACTGGCAGACGTGGTTTAATCTGTTTTTTTTTTCAGGCCTTCCAGTGCAATAGCATGTGATCTAGACCAGGGGTCTCAAACTCAATTTAGTTCATGGGCCACATTCAGCCAAATTTGATCTCAGATGGGCCGGACCAATAAAACCATGGCACATTAAGCTATAAATACCATCAGCTCCAATATTTTACTTTTTTGTGTAAAGAATTGGAAGCACATATGTAGACATTCATCCTTTCACAAAACAGATGAACAGCCTGAGATGTCTCAAGAAAAATAAGTGCAGTTTTAATAGTGTCTGTTTCTCCACATTCAGTCAGTCTACGTCTCACTGTCATTACATGTGCATTTATCCAGACATTTCCTGATACAGATTCTTTTGAATCTGTTTCAGGAACTCATTCCCTTTATTGTTGGTTCACTTTTTGGTGCACTTAAAGAGTTGTTTAAAAAGGACTATATATGAAAACATCCTTACGGTACACCAAAAAGTGGACCAACAGCAAAGGGAATCAGATATAGACCTGGTGATTTCTTTAATACAAGACTCACACACATTCATCATTTACCTTCAGTATACATACAGGCCCCTATGGAAACCAAGAATGGCTGTGCTTACAATTATTACATTTTATTTAATAGCAGCATTATAAAAAATGGAAGAATGGCAGTTGTTTTTAGCATCCGTAGTCCCCTGTAAACATCTTTGCCATATTTCAGTTTACACAGAGAAGCAGTCATAAAATTATGTATACATCTATACATACATAACAGTGAATTACTGTAAGACTTTTACAGATGTGACAAAATATTTACATTAAAAGATCATGGCAGAGAATAATTGTGTGGCTAAATCATTTCATTTCTCCATCAAGTGTTATTGACTCAAAGTTCTTTGTGGCAGGTTGGTGCAGTGAAAAGACTTTCTAAACACTCTCATATTTTTTCAGTTATAACTATCCAGAGACATACATCACTGGACAAACACCTGTCATAAGTAAGAATCAGAGGCAACAAAACGTGTAGTGCACAGATGCCAAATCTCTCATGACATTAACACACTTGTTTTATAAACAAAACAAAAATAAATTAACAAACAGTCAGAGAATAATTATCAAATCTAAAACATTTAATCATTAGAAATGTGTTGGACATACTGCACAGAACATCAAGTGCAGAAACATATAAGTGCAAACATAGAAAATATTATGCAGAATATAACATTATGTGTGTTATTTAATACGTTAGCTTTGAATTAAGCTTTATAGCTGCATTATAGTGTGTGCTACTTTGGAATAAAATAATCACCTGACCACCTCACAGGACATTTCCTTGTTGTCATCAAAACACATCAGCTTGTATTGTGGTCATCTGCCTGTTAGATTAGTTTGAATCAAAGCTTTACTGTTGCACTGTGTTGCAGTCACTGTGACTCTGAGTTAGAGTGAAGTTACCTGCTTCAGAGCTCTACATGTGACTGTTGAAGCTTCAGGGAGCTGCTTTCTTCTAGTTCCTCTGTTTTGGTTTAATGGTCTTGTGGCTATGGTAAAAACAGCTGTCGCTGACACCCTGCTATCAGAGATGATTCTTTTGGGGAGCCGTTTTCTTTATTTTTCTCAGGAGACGTCCGTTGCCGTACATTGTTCTCTTCATTCATTAAAGGTGTTTTGGGCCTTCAGATAAAAACAAGATATTAGTCAGTTTCCAAATCACTCTGAACAACAGTGATGATAAACATGCTGACTATGAATACACAAAGGTCCATGAAGAGTACAGTGCATTGTGGTTGACTGCATAAAACACATGAGTTAGGGAGGTACAGATGAAAGTACATGTGAAAAATGAATTCAGTGACTTACTCAGTCCGTTTAGTTGTTTTTTGTGGTGTCCTGTTCTCCTCACAGTCTCTGTGTGACACATTGAAGGATTTAAGAAAAGTCAGTGCTGAACAAACATTTATTTGTGGGTTTTGTCTAAATAAATCTCAATCAGTAATTATAATATTAACTGTGAGACACTGATGTTACAACAAGGCAAGTTTAAATTTACCTGTTCTGATGTTTCCTTATAAGCAGGATGATGATGACTGCAGCAGCAACACAAACACAGGACACCACGACCAACACAGTGATCAAAGTGACATCTGTGAGAAGAGAGGAAAATTAGTAACACTCAACATTCATAAAGCAACTACAGATCAAATGGTGAGACTGACATGAGGCCACATAAAGGTTCGCTTAGTGACGCCGAGGTGTTTCTCACCATCAGCAGACGACAGTGTGACCTCAGGAATCATGGTAAACACCTCTATCTGAGGACCTGAGAGCACTCGCACTGCACATCCAACCTGTGTGCTGTTGCCATGGAGACGAGGCAGCACGGCTGTAGCGGTGACAGTGACTGTAGCGTTGGTGTTGGTGACACTGGTAGAGTTGTAGTGAGGGACAGTCAGTGTTACTGTGGGAGCAGGTTGACCTGTGGCCGAGCAGGACACAACTGCCTCTTCAGGAGAGTTTGATTCTCTGACATGTAGAACGGGTTCATGCAGCTCTGCACACACCACACATTTAAAAACATCACATCAAGTTTTTACAGGACATACTTTAAGGATGATGGAGATGTCTTTAACAACACTGTAAGGTTCTTACCATAGAGTTGGAGGCAGGTTGAACCAATGAGAGCTCCGTCAGGGAAGGAGTTAAACAAACAGTGATAGCATCCTTCATCTTCCCCCGTCACCCTCCTGATAACTATGGAGCTGTTCTGCAGTCCAGCATATTTAAACTCCACTTTATCTCTAAAGTCAGGATTCACTTTCTCACCAAAGTATTCGGTGTAAGTAGCGACATTCTGCTCCTTGTCAGGTAAAATTTTCTGCCATGTGACTTGAAGAACATCTTTAGGTTGCATCAGCTGACAGTTTAAAAGAGCCTCTTCTCCCACTGCTGCCATCACAGTCTGCTGAGTCTCTACCACAGCTGCTAGACCTGCAGGGAGGACAGTGTCAGAGGTGAGGCAGAGGTGTGTGCCATTGTATGGTGTAAACCACTGAGTTTTTGTCCTGTGCATATGACAATAAACTTCTTACATCCTGACAGGACTCAAGGTCAAGAGCAGGTATAAACCTCCCTGCAGGGCGCACTTGTGAGCATTTAAAAAAAACATTTTTTTATTTATTTACTTTTTGCATCAGCACATATGCAGAAATACACAAATATATAAAAATAAAACAACATCAAATAAAAATAAAAGATGCGGAAGGGGTGCCCTGTTCTCCACATGAGCACCTGCCCTGTAAAACGTGTTTGCACACTGCAATGGTGTGGACCGCCGAAACTACAATGAACAACACAACAGTTACACAGCTGCGGTAAAGAGAAATAAATCACATACAGGCCTGTGCTGTATAAGATATGAGAAAGACAGATTTATGTATCACTTCCTCGTCTTTCTGAAAGACTCACACCGAACCAAGGAAATATGACTTCATGGTGTCACATCTTTACTTCTTACTGTACTGTATCTACTGTCAATATGCGGAAGTTGTCTCTATGTGCAGCAGGTTTACACAGTTTACTCTGCTACTTACCTTTCTGAATGAGTCCCAACGCACAAATTAAAAATATAACTGCATGTTGTGGCATATTTCGGCATACTGTAGCTCCCGCTCACATTTAAGTCTTTCTTGCTTTTTTTTTTTTTTTAAAGTTTTAATGGTAGCTTTCCGGTGTTTTACCGCCACCTACTGGACCGGAGTGCGGCGGAAACAAAAAAAAGACTTCATTCTCTCTTAGTCCTGTTACTCTTAAATAGCCTAAGTAAATAGGCTAGAGGTTTATGAATATTCCTTGTTGTCTTTCTAAGTACATTCCCTAATGTTATACTGTGCTTTTCTTCAGTTAGTCCTGTTATTAACTGCTTTCCTACTTCTTCATATCTGTTGTAATCCCATTGTACATGTCAGGAGGCAGCGTGCACGTCCCCTCGATATGTGCATTTGCTCCCCCCAATGAAAACATTAAAGACTTTTATTCTGAAATAAATAAAGACATTTCAACCATATACTGTTACATAAAAAAATCAAGTGTTTGATGCCCCAAAATTTTACTCTGGAGGACCCCAAACCCTGCTTCACATGTTTGCCCAAACATTAAAACAAAACCTAGGCCCTTGATGTCAGGGGCGTTACTTCCTCTAGATATAATCCAGGACAATGAAAAACATTAGTCACAAGTGAAACCACTCATAACAAGTAAACATCACAGTTTAATTAACCGAGCAAAAATAAATACATTTAAGTAAAGAGAATAAATTAAAACATAATGCACAGCACAAGTTAATAATACAGTGTTTGACAGATGAGTTTTCACATAATACAGTCGGCACTATACCACAGTTACAGCCATACAATGTCTCCAGACAGAGCAACAAATAAACATTGAACAAAAAAGTGCAAAACTGCAAGAAAAGTGCAACATTACTAACACACTTATATATCATGTCTATTTTGTAATATGTCTCGTATAATTTAAAGTTTATAGATAAATATACATATAGTTTGATACAGCCTAAATACAATGATCTGGATTAAAGTCATCACTGATCACTGATTGCTTCACATGTCAACTTAAAAGATCACTTAATAAATAGTTCGAATTTGTTGTGCAAACAATTTAAATCTATTGTATTCCTTGGTTAGACTTGGGCTCATCTTCCTCCTCCTTTCTCTAGTTCCTGACAAAGCACACTAGATGGCATTCTAGCCCCATACAACATTTCCTTGTCATCAAAACACATCAGTTTGTATTCTGGTAATATGAATCAAACCTTTACTATTGCACTGTGTTGCAGTCACTGTGACTCTGAGTTAGAGTGAAGTTACCTGCTTCAGAGCTCTACATGTGACTGTTGAAGCTCCAGGAAGCTGCTTTCTTCTAGTTCATTTGTTTTGGTTTAACAGTCTTGTGGCGATGGTAAAAGCTGCTGTCGCTGACACCCTGCTATCAGAGATGATTCTTTTGGGAAGCCATTTTCTTTCTTTTTCCCAGGAGACGTCTTCTTACGCACTTCGTTCTCTTGAATCATTAAAGGTATTTTAGGCCTTCAGATAAAAACAAGATATTAGTCAGTTTCCAAATCACTCTGAACAACAGTGATGATAAACAGGCTGACTATGAATACACAAAGGTCCATGAAGAGTACAGTGCATTGTGGTTGACTTAATAAATATGTTAATACATAAGTTAGGGAGGTACAGATGAAAGCTCAAGTGAAAAATGAATAAAGTGTCTTACTGAGTGTCTGTGGTTGTTTTTTGTGGTGTCCTGTTCTCCTCACAGTCTCTGTGTGACACACTGAAGGATTTAAGAAAAGTCAGTGCTGAACAAACATTTATTTGTGGGTTTTGTCGAAATAGATCTCAATGAATCATTATTATATTAACTGTGAGACACTTGTGTTACAACAAGGTCAGTTTGAAATCACCTGTTCTGATGTTTCCTTATAAGCAGGATGATGATGATGACTGCAGCAGCAACACAAACACAGGACACCACGACCAACACAGTGATCAAAGTGACATCTGCGAGAAGAGAGGAAAATTAGTAACACTCAACATTCATAAAGCAACTACAGATCAAATGGTGAGACTGACATGAGGCCACATAAAGGTTCACTTAGTGACGCCGAGGTGTTTCTCACCATCAGCAGACGACAGTGTGACCTCAGGAATCATGGTAAACACCTCTATCTGAGGACCTGAGAGCACTCGCACTGCACATCCAACCTGTGTGCTGTTGCCATGGAGACGAGGCAGCACGGCTGTAGCGGTGACAGTGACTGTAGCGTTGGTGTTGGTGACACTGGTAGAGTTGTAGTGAGGGACAGTCAGTGTTACTGTGGGAGCAGGTCGACCTGTGGCCGAGCAGGACACAACTGCCTCTTCAGGAGAGTTTGATTCTCTGACATGTAGAACGGGTTCATGCAGCTCTGCACACACCACACATTTAAAAACATCACATCAAGTTTTTACAGGACAGACTTTAAGGATGATGGAGATGTCTTTAATAACACTGTAAGGTTCTTACCATAGAGTTGGAGGCAGGTTGAACCAGTGAGAGTTCCATCAGGGTAGGTGTTAAACAAACAGTGATAGCATCCTTCATCTTCCTCCGTCACCCTCCTGATAACTATGGAGCTGTTCTGCAGTCCAGCATATTTAAACTCCATTTTATCTCTAAAGTCAGGATTCACTTTCTGACCGTAGTTTTTGTGGAAAGCAGCAAGATTCTGCTCCCCCTCAGGTAAAACTTTCTGCCATGTGACTTGAAGAACATCTTTAGGTTGCATCAGCTGACAGTTTAAAAGAGCCTCTTCTCCCACTGCTGCCATCACAGTCTGCTGAGTCTCTATCACAGCTGCTAGACCTGCAGGGAGGACAGTGTCAGAGGTGAGGCAGTGTGTTCCTCTGTAGGTCAAGTATCCTGAGTGACTGCCTGCCTTCACCTGACCATAACATTGAGAGGAGCTGCTGAACACAACTGTCCACAGCAAATCAGTGGCACAAAAAATAATATAACGCATCATATTTCTTCACTTCAAATAGTCCAAAAACAAAATAATACAGGATTTAGGATAAAGGGGCGGGGCATACGTTTGTACCTGATAGGTAAACTACACCTGCGATCCCGCGTGCGCCTGTTGTTGTTGTTGTTGTCGTCGTGATATAATAGGCTACAATAGTCAGGTTTAACTCAGTGATGAAGTCTCATTTGTTAAGTATCTGTTGCTTTGCAAACTTCTATGTAAACTGTAATATTGTCATCAAACAAAGTAAAAGTATTTTCACAATTACCCGCCTAAAACACATTACACACCTGCAACAATAAGAACAGAGCCGACAGGAGTCACACAGCTGTGCTTTCAGTTTCATTAAAATAAATAACTTACAGGCTATGAAATGACTGTGTTATCTCTTTCTCACCTTTCTGAAGGAATCCCAACAAACAAAGGAGAAGGATGACTGCTCGGTGCACCATTTCTGCTGCTGGACTGGATCTACCGCCAAAAGTCTAAAGTGAAACTTACTAATGTAAGGGGCGTGTCCTTCTTCTTCTTCTCTGTGGTTTAACGGCAGTTTGCATCCTTAGCGTTGCATCACCGCCATCTTCTGGAGTTATTTGACTCCTATATTATCCAGTGCCTCATATTCTCCATATGAGTCCAGTTCTTTTTAGAAAGCACATCGGACACTTTCTGCCTTTCCCAGTCTCACCACAAGCCAGTATGTCCTTTAAGCTTGATCCTGTGAGTCCTTCTCTCCTCATCTCCTCCAGCATTTCCTTCCGTTCCTCTCTGTTTCTGGTGTCTGACAATAGTCACATAATCCATTTACATGTTGCCCTATAATGTGAAGTGTCCCATTACCATACTCTAACATCCACACAGGGGTTGCAGGCCACAATACTGTCGGGCAGAACTCCATTTCATACATCCCCCAGGTCTCTTGCTGTTTCATCTCCTGTCCATCCAAAACTTAAATTCATTGTTCTCTCCCTTTCTCAACATTGTTGTAACACTTTTCCGGTTGGGTGATTTTATTCATGTCCTCTTAGATTCATCCAATAATTAACTCTTCCTGCATAAAGACAGTGGCATTTCTGCTGCTTCAACTTGCAAGGCACACACAGGTGATGTTCTTCTTGCCCCTACACACAGCCTAAGAGCCTGAGCCTGGATCACAGCTAATACAGTTTTTGCAGCAGAACCATACACTACACTTCCATAATCCATAATCCTCCCTATCCTAAATCCACTTTGAAATCCTTCAATTAAACCATGTTTCTCTATAAAATACATCAATCTTTCATTTACCATTCTCTACCATTATTTTGCCGACACATTTTTAATTTACCATAAAAGCTAAGTTAAAAGCCCAGTCCCTTTTATCAGCCCGGTGTGGCAAAAGAAATGTGTTTGTAATTCCTGATCTTTGCTGAGCAACAGTTTTGTGTGAAAGGAATCAAAGGCCTGTTCCAAATATAGGCCTGTTGATGTCAGTGATTTAAATAATAGTGCGGGCTATTAAATGAGGTTTTACAGTAGCTGAATGTCTCTTTAACACAAGACTCACACACATTCATCATTTAGCCTCAGTGTACATACAAGCAAAGAATGTCATGCTTACAATTATGTTTTTTAAGGCCATTATAACAAAGCTCATTTTCTCAAAAATAATTAATAACTAAATCTTGATCTCGAGATAAGGGCATTAAAAAAATAACTGAAATAATGACTGTTCTCGGCTTCTAGAATAATTGTGTGGCTAAATTATATTGTTTCTTCAGTAGGTGTTATTAATTCAAAGTCCTTGGTTGGTGCAGTGAGAAGAGGAAGATTAAATCTTTCTGAACACTCATATATTTTCAGTTATGTTTTTAGAACATGGACGTCCTGGTTTCCAGACAGTTAAACATCCTCTAACTATCCAGAGACATACATCACTGGACAATAAATAAATAAGAATCAGGGGCAACAACAACATGAAGTGAACAGAAGTGAAACCACTCGTGAAACATACAGCTGTTTTATAAACAAAACAAAAATAAATTAAAATAAACAGTCAGAATAAATTATTAAATCTACAACATTAGATCATTAGAAACACCATGGACATACAGTAATGCACAGCACATCAAGTGCAGAAACATATAAACAGACAGAAGACAACAACAAAAACCATCTGACCCACATACAGTCAGCACTTTACCACAATTACAACTACATAATGTGTCCAGACAGAAAAAAAGTCAAGTGCAAAATTAAGAACACACAGAAAATATTATGCAGAAAATAACATGATGTGTGTTATTTAATATGTTAGCTGCAAATTAAACTTTATAGCTGCATACAGTTATAGTTATTTACAAATGTGCTATGTGCACGCACTTGGGCTCATGTGAATGTCTTCCTCCTCACAAAGCACACTAGATGGCGCTATAACCTCACAGGACATTTCCTTTTTCTCATTCTCGCTTGTATTCTGGTCATCTGCCTGTTAGATTAGTTTGAATCAAACCTTTACTGTTGCACTGTGTTGCAGTCACTGTGACTCTGAGTTAGAGTGAAGTTACCTGCTTCAGAGCTCTACATGTGACTGTTGAAGCTCCAGGGAGCTGCTTTCTTCTAGTTCGCTTTTTGGCGTGACAGTCTTGTGGCGCAGGTCACAACTGCTGTCACTGACACCCTGCTATCAGAGATGATTCTTTTGGGGAGCCATTTTCTTTCCTTTTCCCAGAAGACATCTTATTACGCACCTCGTTCTCTTGAATCATTAAAGGTGTTTTGGACCTTCAGATAAAAACATGATGATAGTCAGTTTCCAAATCACTCTGAACAACAGTGATGATAAACATGCTGACTATGAATACACAAAGGTCCATGAAGAGTACAGTGCATTGTGGTTGACTTAATAAATATGTTAATACATAAGTTAGGGAGGTACAGATGAAAGTGAAAAATGAATAAAGTGTCTTACTCTTCAGTGTATGTGGTTGTTCTTTGTGGTGTCCAGAGGGGTATTCCAGAAAGTATATTAAAGTATATTAACCCTGAAATGAGGGTTTTCAGTTCCAGAAAGAGAGGTAAATCAAACTCTGAGTCAATCACCATGGCAACTGAGTCTGTGAACTTAACCTGCTTGCTGGCAGGTTTTCTTCAATAAACCCTGAGTTTTTCTCTGTCTCTTCCCTCTTACATGCTGTTTCATTTCCTCATTCATTCAGTCTGTGTCAAAGCTTGTATCAAAGCGCATTCATTAGCGGAGATTTACCGTCTGTCACAGTCTAAATCCTGCTGGATATTAGTTTGTTACTCAGGACTGTCTTAAGTTACTGAATTTATGCACATCAATCATTTCTTTGGACATCAGTTTTTGTCTTAACATTCAAATATTACACAGCGAGAATTCACCCTCAGCTCAGAATCAAATCTCTGTCCTTTTTATATTTATTACTTTTTATAACACTGTGCACAAGGATCAGACTGTCAGTCTGTTAGAGCAGCTCCGAAATGTTTATTGCACATAATGTGTAGGTCTAATTATTTAAATTTAAAAAATCGGTATGAAGCTTTAGACACGTAGTATCAATGACTAATGATCTCTATCACTGATGTCATTGGTCGCACTGATGGAACATAATTCCTAAAGCCTAATATTGGGGATTATAGCCTATGTTAATATTTCTGAGTGAGCAATGGTGCAGCATTTCAGTGTCTTTAAATTTACTACATTTGTAGCTGAAATAAAGTCACTGAATGCTGTTGGGTCAAGATACAAATAGACGTCCAACATTTTAAAATCTACTGTATTTTAACCTCAACGTCTTTTCAAGTGCAAATCACCAAACATATTATTACTGGGTCAGACTGTGAGTTTACAGTCATGTCTTTATGTCTTTGATCTATAGCCTAGCCTATATGTTTTAAATCTTCCTATTTTTCAGTTGCTGCCTCCTGTTTTTCCCCATAAGATCAAATCTGAACAAATATATTATTATATATTATTAATATAATGTAATGTATCTACAGCCTGATACACAATCAGATTCCACCACTTTATCTTCATTAAGGAAATGTGAGTCTGATAAATGATGAATAAACGGACAACACTGAATCAAACTTTTTTATTAACTTTATGGTTAACTTATTTACACTTTCCTCGCTCTGACTCAGGCTCTTCTTTTAAAGATAAACGTGCACCGTCTGCTACACATGCATTAATATCTCTACATCCACTGGATTAAAATGGAGGCGCTGTCTTTTATTTACCTGTTGCCATGGTGAATCGTGGAGTCGGAGCTCCATTGATGATGGCTTTTTATTGTCGGCTTCACCCAGAGTGAACATGCTCAGAGTTGACTGAACTAACTCAAATCAGCTGTTCTGGAACCGGTAAGTTTCCATCTCAGGGTAAATCAACTCAGGGTTCAGGGTTAGACAGGGTTAGTTTGTTGAACCCCCTACCTGGAATAACCTTATGTTCTCCTCAGAGTCTCTGTGTGACAGACTGAAAGATTTAAGAAAAGTCAGTGCTGAACAAACATTTATTTGTGAGTTTTGTCAAAATAGATCTCAGTGAGTCATTATTTTATTAACTGTGAGTTACTGGTGTTACAACAAGGTCAGTTTAAAATTACCTGTCACAAAGTTTCCTTATAAGCAGGATGACTGCAACAGCAACACAAACACAGGACACCACGGCCAACACAGTGATCAAATTGACATCTGTGAGAAGAGAGGAAAATTAGTAACACTCAACATTCATAAAGCAACTACAGATCAAATGGTGAGACTGACATGAGACCACATAAAGGTTCACTTACTGCGATCACTGTTATCAGACCCAGATTCCTCATCAACACCTGGAAAAAGAAACTCAAACATCAGAACCATAAAGTGTTTATCAGTCTATCTATCATCTATTTGCACACACATTACTCTTAGATGGATTACTCGCGAATGCAGGGTCACACAGAAATGCCAGGCATATCACATGAAAGCGCAGGACAGGAGCTCTCCAGTGATACCACACACATCATTGTGCTGTCATCCCATCATGCTATAAATACAGATTGATTGTCTACAAAATAAAAACCTGACAAATTTCTTTACAATCCATCTTGTTATCAGTCACTTCATATAGTGAGAAATATCGTATCTTACCACGTGTTAGGCTTGCGTGTGTTTCTCCCTGTCTATCCACATTTGTAGTCCGGCTTTCAAGATGCAAATATCTCCATATTGTCCAGTTGACACTCGTCAAACTTTGTATGACAAGACCAGCGTACTTCACCTTTGCGCACCCAGACAACTGTAGCCGAATTATGCATGCATGACAGGGCCGTAGTCACCATATACATTGAGGGGGACATGTGTCCCCCCTCCAATGCCCAAAATGTCCCCCCAATATATAACTGAAACTGAAAAACAACAAAAAAACTTTGTTTACTGCAAACAAAGTGGTAAATATTATCTTGGAGGACATCACTGCACTTGGTTGACTATTTTTCTATTATCTTAGATGTAAATATTGCATGTTTCTTTCAGATAAAACACATTTTTGACTTGTGAATGAGTCAATGGAATTTCTTGCAATAATGAATAAATACTGGCAATCATGTCCGCCTGGCACAAACCACTTGTTTTGGACAACTGTGAAGTGACAGAATGTCCCACCATCATGGTTCTTATATTGCCAGATTCCAGATTCTTCATATATATAGATACATGTAAAAATGTAAGAATTTAGTCACACAGATTTGTTTTTTTCATTGATATAAAAATTAATATAAAATACAGGCACATAGAAGGACATGACATGCAAATCTGGTTAGCCCAGACTGTCCTGAAAAAAAACAAGATATAGCATGTGTATGTAGCCTTTAGAATGACTGTGATATGAGCTTAAAAGTAAAGGCAGTAAAAATACTCCAAAAACGCCTAGGGCCCATGATGGAGATGTCTTTAATAACACTGTAAGGTTCTTACCATAGAGTTGGAGGCAGGTTGAACCAGTGAGAGCTCCGTCAGGGTAGGTGTTAAACAAACAGTGATAGCATCCTTCATCTTCCTCCGTCACCCTCTTGATAACTATGGAGCTGTTCTGCAGTCCAGCATATTTAAACTTCACTTTATCTCTAAAGTCAGGATTCACTCTCTGACCAAAGTATTCGGTGTAAGTAGCGATATTCTTCACCCCCTCAGGTAAAATTTTCTGCCATGTGACTTGAAGAACATCTTTAGGTTGCATCAGCTGACAGTTTAAAAGAGCCTCTTCTCCCACTGCTGCCATCACAGTCTGCTGAGTCTCTATCACAGCTGCTAGACCTGCAGGGAGGACAGTGTCAGAGGTGAGGCAGTGTGGTCCTCTGTAGGTCAAGTGTGAAACATACAGTAGAAAGATAAACATGTGTGATTTCATGTCTAAGTATCCTGAGTGACTGCCTGCCTTCACCTGACCATAAGTCTGAGAGGAGCTACTGAACACAACTGTCCACAGCAAATCAGTGGCACAAAAAATAATATAACGCATCATATTTCTTCACTTCAAATAGTCCAGAATCTAAAGAATACAGGATTTAGGATAAAGGGGCAGGGCATAACCTTTACCTGATAGGTAAACTACATCTGTGTTCCCGCGCGCGTCTGTTGTTGTTGTTGTTGTTGATGTTGTGATATAATAGGCTACAATAGTTAGGTTTAACTCAGTGATGTCTCATTTGTTAAGTATCTGTTGCTTTGCAAACTTCTATGTAAAACTGGAATATTGTCATTGAACAATGTAAAAGCATTTTCACAATTACCTGTTTGGGTTCGTGGTGTAACAATGATGAAACTGCACAGATATAGCTTTGTTGATATCAAACTTTACTGCGTCACTCAGATCACAGCACAATAACAAAGGCGAGACTGCAAGGCATGCTGGGAGACTACGTGACATTTCGTAAGATGCAGTGCCACTAAACATCCAACAGGTGGTACTATAATACCACCTATAACATCTCCCTTTTCTATAAGTAACCCAAAACTCAAAACTCTTTTATAACACTTAAGAGCTTAACCAGACAGATAGCTATACATTGCCACTGTAACATAACCTCTATCTGCAAGACAATAAAACAGCTCCACTTATCTCCCCCACTTTTCTTTTAGTACTCCCCCCCCCCAAATTTTGTTACTGTCCATGTGAACTTACTGGTTTAGTCTGCTGAGAGGCTGTATCTGACGGCGTAACGCGAGAGAGCAGGGGAATGAGATGATGATGGGACAGCTGCTGTTTCTGAGGTCTGTGGAGAGCCAGGGGCATGTGGACCCTCTGAACCTGTCATAGGGTTTTGTGATGGTATCGGCTCTGTCATACGTAGGTTGACATGGTTGCGACGATAGAGAGAGCCCTCGACCTCCACCAGATAGGACCGTGGAGCTACTTTGCACAGACACACTCCCCACTGCCAGATGCCTGTCCTGTTCCCAGGCAGTGGTTTCATTCGAACTGCTTCACCCACTGCAAGTTCGGGTAAGTCCTTTGCAGTCCTGTCATAGATGAGTTTAGACACCTGTTTCCTGTGGCGCAATTTGTCAACTACATCTGTAATGACCTGTGGCTCAAGAAGTGCAGGAGCCACTGGCAGAGCTGACTTCAGACGCCGTGCCATCGGACGCTGGGCAGGACTGCTGTCCATTCCCTCTGTAGGGGTGTTTCGCCACTGTAATATTGCTTTCCAGGCATCCTTGCCTTCCCGAAGTGCTTTCTTGCATAGATTCTTTGCAATTTTAACAGCTGCCTCTGCCTTTCCGTTGGCCTTGGGATGCCTTGGTGAGGAGGTGACATGTTCAAGCTCCCATTGCACAGAAAACTGGTGGAACTGAGTACAGACAAACTGGGGCCCGTTGTCAGTGATGACCCTGTCAGGTTTGCCCGTACCGAGCAAACTGAACATATTGTAGTCTCTGCACTGAGGTCTGGCAGACCATCAATCTCACAGTAATCTGAGTAATGATCCACCAACATCAGAAAGTCTTTCCCACTGTGTTAAAACAGATCTAGGCTCACTATCTGCCAGGGGCGTGTGGGCAGTACATGGCTCAACATTGTCTCTTTCTCATGCTCTACAGCGTACTCGCTGCATGTTGTGCACTTACTGACAAAGTCCTTAATTTCCCTCTGCATTCCAGGCCAGTATATGGTCTCCCGTGCCTGTCTGTAGCGGGAGTCGCCTCCGATGTGACTGCAGTGTACTCTGGCAAGCATTTCAGCTTGCAGTGACTTGGAGATCACAACTCTCTGTCCTCTAAACAACACCCCATTTTGAACACTTAACTCCTCTTTGATAGGCCAGTACTCTCTTACTGCCTGCTCAGTTTCGTCCTTGTCAACTGGCCAGCCATTCAGGATGATAGCCTTCACGGCTTGCAGCTGTGTGTCATTGTCTGTGTGTTGCTGTATCTGCAACAATCTTTTGTCAGTGACGTTGAGATAGTCAGCCATATTTATGTGCTCAATTGCCCGCTGCTCATCCACCATACTACAGACTGTGTGCTCCGCATGCATAGAGCTGGGGTGTGCATTGGGCGCAACAGCCCTGTTCAGTGTGTCACTCACGAACATTTCCGGTCCTGGCTTGTAGATAACTCGCAGGTTGTAGTTCTGGAGAGCCAGTAGCATGCTCTGCAAGCGCTTGGGAGCATTAAGAAGGGGCTTACTGAAGATTGCTACGAGGAGCTACGAGGGGATGGAAACACTGGCAGGCGAACACTATGCTGAGGCACTCCTTTTCTATCTGCGCATAGTTTTGTTCAGTGGGTGTGAGTGCCCTTGAAGCAAACGCAATAGGCCGTCCCTCCTGCATTAAACAGCAGCCCAATTCATACTGGCTGGAGTCACTCTGCACTGTGACGGGTTTTGCGACATCATAGTATCATAGCGCAGGCGTCGTCGTCACAAGCCGTTTTATCTCCCTGACAGCTGCATCATGCTTTGGCAGCCAGTGCCACACTGTGTCCTTTTTGTTGAGTCTCCTCAGAGGCTCACATACTTCCGAAAGCTGCGGAAGGAACTTGGCCAGGTAAGTGACGAATCCGATGAGTCTCTGCACACTCTTGACGTCAGATGGGGCTGGCATGTCCAAAACGGCCTTGAGTCCCACAGCTGACAATATGTGGCCATGGAAACGCACTTCAGATACTTTAAACTGAAGCTTCTTGACAATGAGCCGCAACTTGACTTGTCGACAGCAGTCTAGAAAAGCTATCAGCTTAGAATCATGGTCTCTGCCTGCCTCTTCCTCACTGTCACCACAGCCTACAATGAGGATGTCGTCCGCTATAGGCTCCACTCCTTCAAGCCCTGCCAACAGCTCATGCTGCTTCCTCTGGTAGACCTCTGGAGCCACTGACACGCCAAATGGAAGTTTCAACCATCTCTTTCGGCCCCAGGGTGTCCAAAAGGTGGTCGTGAGGCTACTGACTTCATCCAGCTTACACTGCAGAAAAGCATCTCTTGCATCAACCAGTGTGAAAACTTTGGCTTTGGGCAGCTTGTAAAGCACATCCTCCAGCGTGGGCATGATGTAATGAGATCGTTGAGTGCACGGTTGAGGTGGTGCAGCTGTAAACATATGCGCAGCTTTTCTGGTCTTTTGGCCGTCTGCCCGCTCCACGTCACTCAGAGTCAAGTTGTGTTTGTAGACATGTCGACACTCTACTCCCATAACATTCCTCAATGTCGCCGCCTGGACCTCCTTGGGCTTGTTTACTAGCCCCGTTGCTAAAGCATAATCCTCATATTCTTCTCGGAAGAGTTCCCAATTCGCACTCAGCTTCATCGGAGTTGGCGGGGGTATGTTCGCGGCCATGGCTATTTCCTGGTGCTGCTCTGGTGTATCAGGCATTATCAGTCAAAAATGTGCAAAACTCACTTGGCGACTTCATGTAGCTGTAGACACCAGATTGCGTCCACTTCTGACACCATGTTTGGGTTCGTGGTGTAACAATGATGAAACTGCACATATAGTTTCGTTGATATCAAACTTTAAGAGTCGCTCAGATCACAGCACAGATTAGTGAGGAGTGTTTGTGGGGAGCTCCAAAACTATAAACTGTACCACAACACCAAAGGCAACTAAACCGAAAATTATCACCACTACGAGCCGAGAACGCCTTAAGCTGCATGCTATAGACTGACTTTGTGAGTAAATTAATATCTAAAATCGACGCTCGCAGGCGAAAGAAAGCTATCTCAGCTGCTAGCTAACCAAGCTAACGCTACTTCAGATCCTGTGTTGTGCAGCGCGTAGCCACTACACCACGACGAAAAGAGTGAAAGATATTAAAGAAAAAAGCTTCACTGCTACACAACGACATCGAGCGCTATGATGCTTTGTTCACACCGTTACCCATTACACTCACTAAAGGCCCAGACCCCAAAAAAACAACGAGCGAAAGATGAATCAACTAAAAGCGCTTCAGATGATGACATCCTGAAAGCTGTGCTGGAGCTAACAACCCGGTTTGCAACTCTGGAGGAGAAATTATCCAGCAACACGGAGGCCATTACAGAGATATGCAAGCTAAAGCACTGCAGCTAAAAGCAGTGGAAATGCAGGTTCAACACAACGAGAAGGAAATAAAAGACATGTTGGGACAAATCACTAAACTACAGCAGAGATGTGACGACGCCGAGCGCTATAGCAGACACTGGAACCTGAGGCTGTATGGGATGAAAGAAACACCCGGGGAGAACGTCAGAGCTGAAATAATGAGGCTTTTTGCTGTGCTTGCACCCGACGACAAGGAGAAGATGGGCTTTCTCATCGACACGGTGCACAGGATTGGAGTTCCCCGTGACAACTCAAACCGACCCATCATCATCCAGTTCAACATGAGGTCTTACAGAAGCAAGATCTGGAAAATTGCTCGTGACAACAGCATCCTGAAAGAGAAGAAGCTACTGTACAGCTCAAGGAAGATTTGACACACACCGACAGGGTGCAGAGAAACCGGCTATGGCCTCTGGTCGAAGAAGCCAGAAAACAGGGGAAACGAGCCGGATTTCGTGACCCCGATGCATATATTGAAGGGAAAAAAATGACTCGCCAGTGATGTCTACAAAAACCAACAACGGCTAGCAGTGATACAGGGTGTTAATTAAGATAAACGGTTTAAAATGTAAAACCAAAACCATGGTACTTATGGTTGAGGTTAAAAGTTTGTAAGTACTACTTCTTAATATTTTGCAGAGTTATTTGTTCTGCAGACATAAGCTAATTTTTGTTAAAATATCATGTTTAATTTTTAAGGCACTGAATTTGTGTTCTTTGAATGTAAGAGGTCTACATGATAATACTAAAAGGAAAGCAGTATTTTTATTTCCCAGAAATTGCAGTACAGACATAATATTTTTGCAAAAAACTCACTCATGTAAGGAAGATGAAAGGTTTTGGAAATCACAATGGGGTGATACAATATTTTTTTCTCATGGCTCAAATCATTCTGCCGGTGTTGCAGTATTGTTTAACAGATTTGAAGGGGACGTTTTGGAATCCATAACTTCAAATGAAGGACAGTGGATTATTTTAGTTTTAAAGGGAAAGAAAAGAAACAGGAAAAGGAATAATATTACATCTCTTAACATAAATGGTATCATAAGTTTAGACCCCAACATCATCTCCAATCATATTACCTCATTTTACAACAATCTATATACATCTAATTTTAATTAGACTAAATGTGAAACATTTATAAACCGCATTAAAGAGTTTACACCTCTGATTTCTGAAAACTTTAGAGATGCTTGCGATACTGAGCTCTCTTGCTCTGAAATAACTGAAGCTGTATGCTCAATGAGCTTAAAGAAATCACCTGGAAGTGATGGTCTGACAGTAGAGTTCTATCTTTGTTTTTGGGATTTGATTAAGGATCATCTCCTACTTATGTTTAAGGATTGTATAAAGAGGCAGGAAATGACAACCACAATGAAACAAGGTTTGTTAACCTTGATTCCAAAACCTGGTGAAGATCACTTAATAATTGAGAATTGGAGACCCATCTCACTTCTAAATATAGATTATAAAAGTTTACACTAAGCGACTAAAAAAAACACTTAGATGAGATAATAAGTGAAAATCAAAGTGGCTTTTGTTCTAATATTAGATTACTGTTAGATCTAATTTGACTATTCTGATTTTATAAACTCTAATGCATTGATGCTTTTCCTTGACTTCTACAAGGCATTTGATTCGATAGAACATTCTTTTATCATACAGACCTTACATACCCTAGGTTTTGGAAGCAATTTCATGAATGTTATTGCCATGTTCTATAAAACTTATAACCAGCTCAGTTATCTTGTATCCCACAATGTCTAAAAGATTTTCTGTATCAAGAGGTGTACATCAAGGCTGTCCTATTTCTTGTTTTCTATTTCTAATTGTTGCTAAACTTTTATTTTTGAACATCTCACAGAATTCCAATATTCATGGTTTAACAATCTTTGAAAGAGAGGTAAAGATTTCCCAGCTAGCGGACGACACGGTTTTATTTCTTAAGAATAAATCACAAATACAAGCTGCGCTACAGACTACTCAGGAATTTTCAGATGCTTCAGGCCTTAATCTTAACATCAACAAATCTGAAATATTATGTCTCTATTAGACTGATGAACAATTTATGTTTAATATTCCTGTCAAGCAATGTGTTAAATATTTAGGGATTCATATTACAAAAAACCTCACCCAGAGACAGCAATTAAACTTTCCCCCTAAAATCAAAAAGGCGAAATCCATCTTTAAATGTGATAGCTACAACTTTTTCATCAAAACGAATAATTTTAAAAAAATAATACATCCACAGAACATTTAGAGGGGTGTAGAATAAAAGTATTAATTTTACTGAAAAAAAATATTATAGCATAGAAATAATTGTTTTATAAATTTTGACGGGTCCAAAATATATAAATATTTACATCTGGTTACGTTGGCTACGTCGACATGAAATGATCCCTGAGCCAATAGCATTAGTACGTTGATGTCACGTGAGGCGGAGCTCAGGGGTCGCCAGATCGTGATAGCTCTGTGGAGAAATGGCATCGTCTCGGCGTTATATGTCTCAAATTCGAGCAGACCAACAACAAAGCGGGACCAGAGTGAACATCGGTCAAGCTTTTGAGCGTTGGTGCCAGCTGAAGGAAGAAAAGGGGCTCAAAAGCCACGCAGAGGTCGCCGCTTTCCTTCTGGACAGGTAAGCTAAATGTTTGCTAATGCTAACTAACATTGCTAGTTAACATGAAGAGCAAAACTCTTGCCAAAATGCAACCTAGGGTGTTTTTGTGAATGTACCCGAGTCAAACTTTAGTTTAAAACCATAACTATGACTGAAAACCCATTTTTAAGATTGAGCGTATTTTCGTTTTCGGGTCAAAATGCCCTTGGAATGGGTTCTGTAGCGGCACTAACGTTACTATAAACACATCAAGAGGGCCCTAGCTCTTGTGCCCTCCTCATTTGGCCCTGTGCCCTTGAAAAAAATATCTGCCCTAAGGCCACAGTGGCCTTAATGCCCCGCCCGCACTGCCCCAGGTGATTTTGCGGTTTTCTCTTCTGCCTCTTTCCTGTCAACACGGCTTTGACACCTGCGTCTATTGAAAAAAAAATAATGCGATGACATTTTGGACTGAGCAACATCAAATGAGACGGGGTTTGATTTGAGCCTGGCATGAACCGTTGGGACGGGCTGTAACGACAGTTAGACACCACTTCACCCTGTAAAGATATCAATGGTTTGTTTGTACATTTTGATTGGAAAAACAAACACCACCATCTCAAAAAAGACATCCTTAGTTTAGAGAGAGCAGAAGGTGGGTTGGAACTTCTGAATTTTTTTCATTTAAATTCCACTTTTAAAATCAAATGGCTTAAGAAATGTTTGGAGCAACCGACATCACTGTGGTATTTTATTCCACACAGTTTATTTAAAATGGTAGGTGGCTTAAAATTTTTACTAAGTTGCAATTTTACTGTCGCTAAATTACCAGTTAAATTTTCAAAGTTTTATCAGCAGGCCTTATTGGCATGGAAATTGTGTTATGTGCATAACTTCTCTTCTCATAAGGAAATAATTTGGAACAATGGCAATATTACTGTCAAAAACAAGACTTTATATAAGGAAAGCTGGATTGAAAGGGGTATAATTTTTGTTGCGGATCTATTTGAAGGTAATGGCAATCTTTATAGATATGAAAATTTCTTAAAAACAAAATCCTTTCCAGTCAAATTCAAAGAATTTGCTTCTGTTGTAAAGGCCATTCCTCAGAGTATACTCGGGTTAATGAAGTGTCACTTAACTTATCAAAAGATTGAGGTTCAGACACCTTCTTTCATGATTAGAGGGACTGATATACTCGATAGAAAATTTACCAATAAGCATGTTAGGAATGCACTTCATAGCTATAATAAGATCTCCCCCAAAGGAAAGTTCTTCTGTAATTCACAATTAGTCGATATTAATTGCCGTAAAACATGGTTGTGCCCCTTTCAATTCTGTATTTCAAATAAAATAAGAGAACTTCATTTCAAAATACTACACAACATTTATTCTTGTAACAACACAATTTCCTGACTTGGATGATAAATGCACTTTTTGTCCTGTGTCATCTGTGTTTTGGAGGGATTTTGAAAAATAGACATATCATCACAGTCGGTCTGAAGGATATTATTACAAAATTTGTATGTAATGATAAATCTTTGTCCTTTGTAATTAATCTTATGCTACTAATCAGCAAATTTTACTTACATAAAATGAGAATGTCCAAATCCCTGTATGTATGTATGTATGTATGTATGTATGTATCCCTTGTATGCCTTGAAATTTCAAATAAAAATTAAAGATTATAAAAAAAAATAAAAAATCAAACTTTACTGCGTCGGCTCGATAGGCTCGTTCGAGATTAACTGCGCCTCGCCTGGAAAGTAGACGAGAGCAGGCGGCCGCAGCGGGGGGCGGTGACAAAAAGCCGCAGTGAAGTCGGACAGTTTCCCGACAGTTTCCAGCAGCCTTCAGTCCCTACAGGAAGTCACAGACACACTTACATCCTGTCTGGAATGATGTCAGTTCATTAAAAAAGTGATCAGTCCCATTTATCAGTTTGTTTTCACCATCAGTCACACAACATGTTTTCTGTTCACAGAATAAACCTTCAGGTCAGACAAATACAATCTTAATCTCTAGAATTCAACAAAAATGAGTAGTTTATCTAAAACGTCATCTTGTTGAGTCGACATCTGAACCAATCAGCTGTTAGATCAGGTGAGAGCCAGGCGGTGCAGTCGGTGGAGAGCAACTGCAGCGCCTGGCTCTAAAAACTGCGGCCGCCTCGCTCTCGCGGTTTTATCGCCGTCCACTTTTGTAATACGTCAGAGCAAGTCGGGATGAAGTCGGACACAAAACTAACCGGCATGCATTGTGCACCGATCGCCGGTGATCGAATCTGCGCAGGACTGGCTTATCTCGAACGAACCTAATAACAAAGCCGAGACTGCAAGGCATGCTGGGAGACGACATGACATTTCGTAAGGTGCAGTGCCACGAAACATCCAATAGGTGGTACTATACCACCTATAACATTACCCGCCTAAAACACATTACACACCTGCAATAGTAAGAACAGAGCCGACAGACTATGAAATGACTGTGTTATCTCTTTCTCACCTTTCTGAAGGAATCCCAACAAACAAAGGAGGAGGATGACTGCTCGGTGCACCATTTCTGCTGCTGGTCTGGGTCTACCGCTGAAAGTCTAAAGTGAAACTATTTATGTAGCCTAGGGACGTGTCCACGCCGGTCAGCTGACATTACGTCTGTGCACATGCGCACAAACAAGCCTGAGCAGCATAAATCACTGCAGCAGTGGTTCCCAACTTGTGGGTCACGGGTCCACTCTGGATGGACCTTAAAAAGACACTTTATTTTTAAGTGCAGTGAATTTCCAACACAAAGCTTTTATTTTGAAGTGCTGTTTCCTGCTCTGGAATGAGTGACAGCCAGACAGCTACCTAACAGAGACAGCCAAAGCCACATACTGTATACCCAAATGATTAATGTTACAGTATTTATAATTTTAAAGAAAAAGAACCTACTAATCACAACACAAGAGTAGCACCATGCAGAATCAGCTGAATATAAAGCTTCCACACTTTATTCTTTAAGTCAAGTTATTGATTCAAAGTCCTTTATGGCACGTTGGTGCAGTGAGAAGAGGATAAAATCTTTCTAAACACTCTCATATATTTTCAGTTATATTTCCAGAACATGGACGTCTTGGTTAATGACCTTTGTTTCTGTGTCCCAGGACTTCCAGACAGGGAAGTTAAAGGGTCCTCTCACTATCCAGAGACATACATCACTGGACAAACACCTCACTGTCATGAATAAGAATCAGGGGCAACAGCAACATGAAGTGAACAGAAGTGAAACCACTCATGACATTAACACATCTGTTTTATAAACAAAACAAAAATAAATTAACATAAACAGAGAATGATTAAATCTACAACATTAGATCATTAGAAACACCTTGGACATACTGCACAGCACATCAAGTGCAGAAACATATAAACAGACAGAAGACGACAACAACAAAAAAACATCTGACCCACATACAGTCAGCACTTTACCGCAATTACAACTACATAATGTGTCCAGACAGAAAAAAACAGAGTCAAGTGCAAAATTAAGAACACACAGAAAATATTATGCAGAAAATAACATCATGTGTATTATTTAATATGTTAGCTGTAAATTAAACTTTATAGCTGCATACAGTTATAGTTATATACAAATGTGCTATGTGCATGCACTTGGGCTCATGTGAACGTCTTCCTCCTCACAAAGCACACTAGATGGCACTATAACCTCACAGGACATTTCCTTTTTCTCATCAAAACACATTAGCTTGTATTCTGTCATCTGCCTGTTAGATTAGTTTGAATCAAAGCTTTACTGTTGCACTGTGTTGCAGTTCACTGTGACTCTGAGTTAGAGTGAAGTTACCTGCTTCAGAGCTCTACATGTGACTGTTGAAGCTCCAGGGAGCTGCTTTCTTCTAGTTCCTCTGTTTTGCTTTAACAGTCTTGTGGCTATGGTAAAAACAGCTGTCGCTGACACCCTGCTATCAGAGATCATTCTTTTGGGGAGCCGTTTTCTTTATTTTTCCCAGGAGACATCTGTTGCCGCACCTCGTTCTCTTGAATCAGTAAAGGTGTTTTGGGCCTTCAGATAAAAACAACATATAAGTCAGTTTCCAAATCACTCTGAACAACAGTGATGATAAACAAGCTGACTATGAATACACAAAGGTCCATGAAGAGTACAGTGCATTGCAGTTGACTTAATAAATATGTTAATACATAAGTTAGGGAGGTACAGATGAAAGCTCAAGTGAAAAATGAATAAAGTGTCTTACTGAGTGTCTTTGGTTGTTCTTCGTGGTGTCCTGTTCTCCTCAGAGTCTCTGTGTGACACATTGAAGGATTTAAAAAAAGTCAGTGCTGAACTGCTGAAATTTATTTGTGGGTTTTGTCGAAATAGATCTCAATGAATCATTATTTTATTAACTGTGAGACACTGGTGTTACAACAAGGTCAGTTTAAAATCACCTGTTCTGATGTTTCCTTATAAGCAGGATGATGATGATGACTGTAGCAGCAACACAAACACAGGACACCACGACCAACACAGTGATCAAAGTGACATCTGTGAGAAGAGAGGAAAATTAGTAACACTCAACATTCATAAAGCAACTACAGATCAAATGGTGAGACTGACATGAGACCACATAAAGGTTCACTTACTGAGATCACTGTTAACAGACCCAGATTCCTCATCAACACCTGGAAAAAGAAACTCAAACATCAGAACCATAAAGTATTTATCAGTCTATCAGTCAGTATCTTCTTAAGTGTTTCTCACCATCAGTAGACGACAGTGTGACCTCAGGAAGCAAGGTAACATGATATCACATCAAGTTTTTACAGGACACACTTTAAGGATGATGGAGATGTCTTTAAGAACACTGTAAGGTTGTTACCATAGAGTTGGAGGCAGGTTGAACCAGTGAGAGCTCCGTCAGGGTAGGTGTTAAACAAACAGTGATAGCATCCTTCATCTTCCTCCATCACCCTCTTGATAACTATGGAGCTGTTCTGCAGTCCAGCATATTTAAACTCCACTTTATCTCTAAAGTCAGGATTCACTTTCTCACCAAAGTATTCGGTGTAAGTAGCGATATTCTTCACCCCCTCAGGTAAAATTTTCTGCCATGTGACTTGAAGAACATCTTTAGGTTGCATCAGCTGACAGTTTAAAAGAGCCTCTTCTCCCACTGCTGCCATCACAGTCTGCTGAGTCTCTATCACAGCTGCTAGACCTGCATGGAGGACAGTGTCAGAGGTGAGGCAGCGTGTTCCTCTGTAGGTCAAGTGTGAAACATATGGTACAGTAGAAAGATAAACGTGTGATTTCATGTCTAAGTATCCTGAGTGACTGCCTGCCTTCACCTGACCATAAGTCTGAGAGGAGCTGCTGAACACAACTGTCCACAGCAAATCAGTGGCACAAAAAATAATATAACACATCATATTTCTTCACTTCAAATAGTCCAAAATCTAAAGAATACAGGATTTAGGATAAAGGGGCGGAGCATAACCTTTTACCTGATAGGTAAACTACACCTGCATTCCCGCTTGCGCCTGTTGTTGTTGTTGATGTTGTTGTGATATAATAGGCTACAATAGTCAGGTTTAACTCAGTGATGAAGTCTCATTTGTTAAGTATCTGTTGCTTTGCAAACTTCTATGTAAAAGTGGAATATTGTCATTGAACAGTGTAAAAGCATTTTCACAATAACCTGTTTGGGTTCATGGTGTAACAATGATGAAACTGCACACATATAGCTTCGTTGATATCAAACTTTACTGCATCACTCAGATCACAGCACAATAACAAAGGCGAGACTGCAAGGCATGCTGGGAGACTACATGACATTTCGTAAGATGCAGTGCCCCTAAACATCCAACAGGTGGTACTATAATACCACCTATAACATCTCCCTTTTCTATAAGTAACCCAAAACTCTTTTATAACACTTAAGAGCTTAACCAGACAGATAGTTATACATTGCCACTGTAACATAACCTCTATCTGCAAGACAATAACACAGCTCCACTTATCTCCCCCACTGTTTCTGAGGTCCATAGAGAGCCAGGGGCATGTGGACTGCTGGGAAGCCCGCTGGGAGCAGGCTGGGGAGAAAACATTCATGCCCTCTCACCCTCAGTCATTTCACCTGGTGCCCGAAACCCATTGCCTTCAGCTGCAGGCTCCTCTGAACCTGTCATAGGGTTTTGTGATGGTATCGGCTCTGCCATACGTAGGTCGACACGGTTGCGATGATAAAGAGAGCCCTCGACCTCCACCAGGTAGGACCGTGGAGCTACTTTGCGCAGACACACTCCCCGCTGCCAGTTGCCTGTCCTGTTCCCAGGCAGTGTTTTCATTCGAACTGTTTCACCCACTGCAAGTTCAGGTAAGTCCTTCGCAGTCCTGTCATAGATGAGTTTAGACACCTGTTTCCTGTGGTGCAATTTGTCAACTACATCTGTAATGACCCGTGGCTCAAGAAGTGCAGGAGCCACAGGCAGAGCTGACTTCAGACGCCGTGCCATCAGACGCTGGGCAGGACTGCTGTCTATTTCCTCTGTAGGGGTGTTTCGCCACTGTAATATTGCTTTCCAGGCATCCTTGCCTTCCCGAAGTGCTTTCTTGCATAGATTCTTTGCAATTTTAACAGCTGCCTCTGCCTTTCCATTGGCCTTGGGATGCCTTGGTGAGGAGGTGACATGTTCAAACTCCCATTCCACAGAAAACTAGCAGAAGTGACTACAGGCAAACTGGGGCCCGTTGTCAGTGATGACCCTGTCAGGTTGCCTGTATTGAGCAAAATGAGCCTTGCACCGTTTTATTGTAGTCTCTGCACTGAGGTCTGGCAGACCATCAATCTCACAGTAATCTGAGTAATGATCCACCAACATCAGAAAGTCTTTCCCACTGTGTTAAAACAGATCTAGGCTCACAATTTGCCAGGGACGTGTGGGCAGTTCATGACTCAGCATTGTCTCTTTCTCATGTTCTACAGCGTACTCGCTGCATGTTGTGCACTTACTGACAAAGTCCTTAATTTCCCTCTGCATTCCAGGCCAGTATATGGTCTCCCGTGCCTGTCTGTAGCAGGCGTTGCCTCCGATGTGACTGCAGTGTACTCTGGCGAGCATTTCAGCTCTTAGTGACTTGGGGATCACAACTCTCTGTCCTCTAAACAACACCCCATTTTGAACACTTAACTCCTCTTTGATAGGCCAGTACTCTCTTACTGCCTGCTCAGTTTCGTCCTTTTTCGACCATTTTCGTTGACTGGCCAGCCATTCAGGATGATAGCCTTCACGGCTTGCAGCTGTGTGTCACTGTCTGTGTGTTGCTGTATCTGCAACAATCTTTTGTCAGTGATGTTGAGATAGTCAGCCATATTTATGTGCTCAATTGCCCGCTGCTCATCCACCATACTACAGACTGTGTGCTCCACATGCATAGAGCTGGGGTGTGCATTGGGCGCAACAGCCCTGTTCAGTGTGTCACTCACGAACATTTCCGGTCCTGGCTTGTAGATAACTCGCAGGTTGTAGTTCTGGAGAGCCAGTAGCATGCTCTGCAAGCGCTTGGGAGCATTAAGAAGGGGCTTACTGAAGATTGCTACGAGGGGCTATGAGGGGATGGAAACGCTGGCAGGCAAACGCTATGCTGAGGCACTCCTTCTCTATCTGCGCATAGTTTTGTTCAGTGGGTGTGAGTGCCCTTGAAGCAAACGCAATAGGCTGTCCCTCCTGCATCAGACAGCAGCCCAAGTCATGCTGGCTGGAGTCACTCTGCACTGTGACGGGTTTTGCAACATCATAGTATCGTAGCACAGGTGTCATCGTCACAAGCTGTTTTATCTCCCTGACAGCTGCATCATGCTTTGGTAGCCAGTGCCACACTGTGTCCTTTTTGGTGAGTCTCCTCAGAGGCTCACATACTTCCGAAAGCTATGGAAGGAACTTGGCCAGGTAAGTGACGAATCCGATGAGTCTCTGCACACTCTTGACTTCAGATGGGGCTGGCATGTCCAAAATGGCCCTGACTTTTTCTGGGTCGGCCTTGAGTCCCACAGCTGACAATATATGGCCATGGAAACGCACTTCAGATACTTTAAACTGAAGCTTCTTGACAATGAGCCGCAACTTGACTTGTCGACAGCAGTCTAGAAGAGCTATCAGCTTAGCATCATGGTCTCTGCCTGCCTCTTCCTCACTGTCACCACAGCCTACAACGAGGATGTCGTCCGCTATAGGCTCCACTCCTTCAAGCCCTGCCAACAGCTCATGCTGCTTCCTCTGGTTGACCTCTGGAGCCACTGACACACCAAATGGAAGTTTCAACCATCTCTTTCGGCCCCAGGGTGTCCAAAAGGTGGTCGTGAGGCTACTGACTTCATCCAGCTTACACTGCAGAAAAGCATCTCTTGCATCAACCAGTGTGAAAACTTTGGCTTTGGGCAGCTTGTAAAGCACATCCTCCAGCATGGGCATGATGTAATGAGATCGCTTGAGTGCACGGTTGAGGTGTGCAGCTGTAAACATATGCGCAGCTTTTCTGGTCTTTTGACGATGACCATATTGCTGATCCAGTCCGTGGGCTCACTGACAGACGTGATATGGCCCTCCGCTTCATATCTGTCCAGCTGAGCCTTCACAGCGTCCTTCATGGCTACAGGGACATTGCGTGGTGCACACTGTACCGGCTGAACTGCTGGATCCAGCTCAGAGTGAACCTCTCCAGGGAGTGCCTCCACCAGACTCATGAAGACATCATGATATGCTGTGATGACTGCATTTCTGGAGAGAGGCTTGGTGAGGCTGTTATTCACTGTGCTGATCTCCTCCACTCTGAGCTCCTCTGGGATGGTAAAGTGTATGAGCCCCATCTCCTCTGACATGGAGCCTGACAGCAGTGGCAACTGCCGTGTGTTCACAACCTCAAACTTCAATTTGTATTTGCGACCCCGCACCACACAATCCGTAAAGACCCCTAGTGATGGCAGCCCGTGGTCTGAATACAGCTTAAGTGCGGTGCTGCTGTGTTTTAGCTTTTCTCTCGGAGCCAGTCTCTTCTTGTCTCTGAGACTCATGATGTTGCACGTAGCTCCCGAATCAAGCTGGCATCTCTGTAATTTTCCATTTAGCCAAAGATTGACAAAACATTTTTTACCTTTTGTCCTCACTGCTCCAATGCATAAGCTACCGTCTGCCAGGGAAACGTGGAAGAGTGCACGAGGCTGAAGATCAACACCGTAGCAGAAATATTTTTGTCAAGTTTGTCAGGTATGAAACCAAACTTCAAATTATGACAAACAAAAAACGTCTAAGGAGTATTGATGGGAAAAACAGAGTCTTTATTGAGAAAGACCTTACACCTTGAGAGGAAAGATTCTGAGACAAGTGAGGATGGATCCAGAGATTAAAAGAGCCTGGATAATGGACGGTAACATCTGTTGCATCATCAAGGACAACGATCAAGAGGTGAAGAAAACCATCTACTCCGGTGATGAGCTAATGTCCAAACTGGGATGGTCTGCAGAAAAAGCCCAAAGTGTCGGGATTTATGTAGACTTCCCCTAGGCCAGCGTTGACCCCTCACTACATGCAACTTGTATCAAGGATGTAACTTGTAAAAACTCTTCCGGTCGATTTAAGACTAAACAGGAGACAGATATCAAATTCCTTGGACTAAATGTGTGTGGATTACGTGCTAAATTTCAACTTGGGATTCTTACAGAATACATTAAAGACTATGACTTTATTTGTTTAACAGAGACCAAAACAGATAATATCTGTAAATCAGACTGTGATGGATTTACTCCTTTTGTGCTAGAAAAGAAGAAATCAAGTTATAAACATGGTGGTATACATGGGGTATGTCTATTAGTTAAAAATGAGTTTGCAAATTATGTTCAGGAGATAAAAGACACTACTTCTGACGCCATCCTGTGGACTAAAGTGGCCAAAGCAGCTTTTGGGTTTGAATTCATCTTGGGAACAGTTTATGTGCCACATGAAGGATCTATTTTTTTCAACAAGGACTATTTTGGAAATGTTTCCCAAGATATTTCATTTATGAACAGTAAATACAGCTTACCAATAGTGATGTTGGGTGATTTCAATTCAAGAACTGGTACTCTGAGTGACTCTTTAAATGTAGGTGACGTAGGAACGAATATTAGAAATGGGCTGTCTTTTGATGGTGAAATGCTTTTAAACAGTGACATAAATGATTTTTCTTTGATGGATCTACAGAGGGTCAGTGAAGATTTAATGACTAATAATAACGGTCACAGCCTAATTGACTTATGTCAAAGTTCAGAGTTGAAGATTGTAAATGGAAGATTTGGGTCTGATAAAGGCATAGGGCGTTACACCTGTTTTAACTATAATGGTAACAGCGTTATTGACTATGCCATAGTGTCAGCTTGTTTGTTAGCACAGATTATCTATTTTTGTGTTGATCCCTTGGACAAATGTTTGTCAGATGTCCACTGCCCTATTAGTTTAACTATAAGAGCTAATAACTTCGGTACTCAGAAGTGTCAACTCTTACAGATACTGTTTATTATGATCCCGAAAAAGAGAATAGACACATGGCCCATTTAATGTTTAAACACCGATGGAAATCTGAGCTAAAAGCCACATACCAAGAATCCTTTAATTTAGAATTTATAAAAATGTATGATTCAATGATTGATGCGATTAATATTTCCAATACAAATCTGGTTGAAATAAATAACATTACTAAAGGTATATGTGACATTATGGTAGATCCTGCTAAAAGTTTGGGTTTATGTAAGGCATATGGTCAGGATTTGTACAAATTTGGTAAAACGTCAAAAAAACTACAGAAGAGAAAACCCTGGTTTAATGCTGAATGTGTTGAGGCCCATAGAAAATATTTTAAATCCATGAATATATTTAAATTTAACCGCTCTGCTCAATGTAAAGCTGAAATAAAATGTATCGCTAAAAAGTATAAGTCCATCATAAGGAAATGTTCAAGGCAGTTCTATGATTCTTTACATAGGAAACTTCGTACACTTAAGAAATCTAATAGTAATGAATATTGGTCTATTCTAAATGTAGGTAAACCATCTGGAAGATTAGGAAATGTATCTATAGAAACCTTTGCTGAATATTTTAAGAAACTCAGCCAAAAATCGCGTGATAATTGTACACCAGAAGACCAGCAATTTGACCCCAGACAAGTCACCTCTCCTACAAATGAATACATAAATGATTTGTTTACTTTGGAAGAAATACAGCGAATGGTAAAAAAAAATTAAAAAATAAAAAAGCAAATGGTATCGATGAAGTTATAAATGAATACAGTACAGGCCAAAAGTTTGGACACACCTTCTCATTCAATGCGTTTTCTTTATTTTCATGACTATTTACATTGTAGATTCTCACTGAAGGCATCAAAACTATGAATGAACACGTGGAGTTATGTACTTAACAAAAAAAGGTGAAATAACTGAAAACATGTTTTATATTCTAGTTTCTTCAAAATAGCCACCCTTTGCTCTGATTACTGCTTTGCACACTCTTGGCATTCTCTCGATGAGCTTCAAGAGGTAGTCACCTGAAATGGTTTTCCAACAGTCTTGAAGGAGTTCCCAGAGGTGTTTAGCACTTGTTGGCCCCTTTGCCTTCACTCTGCGGTCCAGCTCACCCCAAACCATCTCGATTGGGTTCAGGTCCGGTGACTGTGGAGGCCAGGTCATCTGCTGCAGCACTCAATCACTCTCCTTCTTGGTCAAATAGCCCTTACACAGCCTGGAGGTGTGTTTGGGGTCATTGTCCTGTTGAAAAATAAATGATTGTCCAACTAAACGCAAACCAGATGGGATGGCATGTCGCTGCAGGATGCTGTGGTAGCCATGCTGGTTCAGCGTGCCTTCAATTTTGAATAAATCCCCAACAGTGTCACCAGCAAAACACCCCCACACCATCACACCTCCTCCTCCATGCTTCACAGTGGGAACCAGGCATGTGGAATCCATCCGTTCACCTTTTCTGCGTCTCACAAAGACACGGCGGTTGGAACCAAAGATCTCAAATTTGGACTCATCAGACCAAAGCACAGATTTCCACTGGTCTAATGTCCATTCCTTGTGTTTCTTGGTCCAAACAAATCTCTTCTGCTTGTTGCCTCTCCTTAGCAGTGGTTTCCTAGCAGCTATTTGACCATGAAGGCCTGATTGGCGCAGTCTCCTCTTAACAGTTGTTCTAGAGATGGGTCTGCTGCTAGAACTCTGTGTGGCATTCATCTGGTCTCTGATATGAGCTGCTGTTAACTTGCGATTTCTGAGGCTGGTGACTCGGATGAACTTATCCTCAGAAGCAGAGGTGACTCTTGGTCTTCCTTTCCTGGGTCGGTCCTCATGTGTGCCAGTTTCGTTGTAGCAATTGATGGTGACGACTCCACTTGGGGACACATTTAAAGTTTTTGCAATTTTCCGGACTGACTGACCTTCATTTCTTAAAGTAATGATGGCCACTCGTTTTTCTTTAGTTAGCTGATTGGTTCTTGCCATAATATGAATTTTAACAGTTGTCCAATAGGGCTGTCGGCTGTGTATTAACCTGACTTCTGCACAACACAACTGATGGTCCCAACCCCATTGATAAAGCAAGAAATTCCACTAATTAACCCTGATAAGGCACACCTGTGAAGTGGAAACCATTTCAGGTGACTACCTCTTGAAGCTCATCGAGAGAATGCCAAGAGTGTGCAAAGCAGTAATCAGAGCAAAGGGTGGCTATTTTGAAGAAACTAGAATATAAAACATGTTTTCAGTTATTTCACCTTTTTTTGTTAAGTACATAACTCCACATGTGTTCATTCATAGTTTTGATGCCTTCAGTGAGAATCTACAATGTAAATAGTCATGAAAATAAAGAAAACGCATTGAATGAGAAGGTGTGTCCAAACTTTTGGCCTGTACTGTATATAAAGAACTCCCCTTTGGAAATGCTGAACATTTTAGTAAAATTCTTTAATTTGGTACTGATAACAGGTATAGTCCCCACTGACTGGTGTTTAGGAGTGATAAAACCATTATACAAAAACAAGGGACCAGTAGACGATCCTAAAAATTACAGAGGTATTACTTTACTTAGTTGTATTGGTAAGCTTTTTACGGCTGTAATAAATTACAGACTAACTGCTTATATAGAGTCTGAAAGAATTCTTGGAGAGGAGCAGGCAGGGTTTAGGAAAGGTTTTTCAACCCTTGACCATATTTTTGTTCTTCACTCACTGGTTGAATGGTACTTGTATAAGAAAAAAAGACTGTATTGTGCTTTTGTTGATTATAAAAAAGCGTTTGATTTGGTAGATAGGTCATCACTATGGTTTAAATTAGTTGCACTTGGTATAAACGTAAGAGTATTAAATGTGATACATAATATTTATGAGAATGCCAAATCTTGTGTTAGAGCTGGTTATGATTTATCTGAACAATTTGTATGAAATGTAGGAGTGCATCAGGGGGATAATTTATCACCACTATTGTTTGCACTATATATTTAAATGACTGAAAAATATGTGAGTCAATGGTACAACGGACTTCAACTTTTTTCAACTGAATGCCGCAATGTGATGAATGGTGAAATAGGGATATATCTGAAATTATATGTCCTGCTTTACGCGGATGATACGATTGTACTGGCAGAGACTCCTTCAGAATTACAGGCCGCATTAAATGCAGTTGCTTCTTATTGTAAAAACTGGTATTTAACTGTCAACACAGACAAAACAAAGGTTGTTATTTTCTCTACGGGAAAATTACGGATACTCCCAGAATTTAAGTTTGGTTCAGATAAATTAGAAGTTACTTTTGAGTATGACTATCTTGGAACATTATTTAATTTTAATAGACGATTTGATAAAGCAATAGCTAAGCAAGTTAAACTAGCTAAAAGAGCTTTATTCTCCTTGGAAAACAGAGTTACTAGATTACAGTTACCTGTTGATATACAATGTGAGTTATTTGACCAGCTTATAGTGCCTATTCTTTTATATGGAAGTGAAGTCTGGGGATTTCATAAACTTGACCAAATTGAAATGCTTCACAGATCTTTCTTGAAACGTTTACTTAATGTTAATAAACGCACAGCAAATTGTATTATTTATGGAGAGTTTGGTCGAAATAGTTTAGATTTAAAGGTAAACATGAGAATGATTAACTTTTGGGTACATTTAATTAGTCATAATACAGCAAAAATCTCTTTGACTGTGTTTATTGTTTTCAAGACTTTGTATGATGACAATATTTTTCAGTGTAAATGGATTTCCAAAGTTAAAAATATTCTTGATGATTGTGGTTTATCGTACTTATGGCATGACGCTAGACGGATGAACCCTAAATATTTAAAATTAATGATTGAACGTAGATTATCTGATATGGAACTACAGAGATGGCATGAGAAATTGCAAAGTAACCCTTTATGTGATAGTTATAAATTGTTTAAAACTGATTTCACTTTTGAACCTTATCTGATTATGTTAAGACCTGCCGAAAGAGTTTGTTTGTCTAAGTTTCGGTGTGGAAATCATAAGTTACCTATCTCTGAGCGCAGGTATGATCGTGAAAATGTCCCCCGGAAATGTACTCTTTGTTTGACTGGCAATCGAAGAGACGAATATCAAGTACATAAATTATGTACTTGTGTGTTCTTTTTTTGAGCATACACATCATTTGTTTCCATCACTGCGTTTTCTTTGTCAATGTTCAGTCCCTCGACTGTGTGGAGTTTTCCATCTTTTCTCTTGGTTTTGTTGCAAACTCTTGCAAAATGATCGGCTGTGCCACAAACATTACAATTCTTGCCATATGCTGCGCAGTGTTCCTTTCCCCACCCATGTGATGTGCCACAGTACTTACATGTGGAGGGACTCTCAACCTGTGATCTGGGATGAGCACTCATTTTCTCTGCAGTGCTAGCTTGTCTTTTGAATGTTTGTTTTCCTATGGTGTTGACATTGTCCAAGTGAGATCTCTCCTGCTCCATAGATCTCAACTGCCAATCACTCAGCTCAGCTGCTCAACATGCTTCAATAGCGCTGGCTAGCATCAAGTCCCTTTTCCTCAGCAGCCGTCTACGTGTGCTCTCATTAGCAATGCCGATAACTATTTTGTCTCTGATTAATTCATCTCTTAAGGCACCGTATTCACAGGTAGCAGCTTTCTCTCTGAGTCGAGTCACAAAACAGTCTATTGCCTCACCTTCCTCCTGTTTACAGCAGCCGAATATGTAGCGCTTGTATATCACATTTTTTGCAGGTTTAAAGTACTGTTCCAGTGAGTTCAGGAAGACGGTCACGTCCGCCCGCTCCGCGTCACTCAGAGTCAAGTTGTGTTTGTAGACATGTCGACACTCTGCTCCCATAACATTCCTCAATGTCGCCGCCTGGACCTCCTTGGGCTGGTTCACTAGCCCCATTGCTAAAGCATATCCTCATATTCTGCTCGGAAGATTTCCCAATTCACATTCACGTTGCCGCTGAGCCTCATCGGAGTTGGCGGGGGTATGTTCGCGGCCATGGCTATTTCCTGGTGCTGCTCCGGTGTATCAGGCATTATCAGTCAAAAACGTGCAAAACTCACTTGGCGACTTCATGTAGCTGTAGACACCAGATTGCGTCCACTTCTGACACCATGTTTGGGTTCGTGGTGTAACAATGATGAAACTGCACATATAGTTTCGTTGATATCAAACTTTAAGAGTCGCTCAGATCACAGCACAGATTAGTGAGGAGTGTTTGTGGGGAGCTCCAAAACTATAAACTGTACCACAACACCAAAGGCAACTAAACCGAAAATTATCACCACTACGAGCCGAGAACGCCTTAAGCTGCATGCTATAGACTGACTTTGTGAGTAAAATAATATCTAAAATCGACGCTCGCAGGCAAAAGAAAGCTATTTTAGCTGCTAGCTAACCAAGCTAACGCTACTTCAGATCCTGTGTTGTGCAGCGCGTAGCCACTACACCACGACGAAAAGAGTGAAAGATATTAAGGAAAAAAGCTTCACTGCTACACAACGACATCGAGCGCTATGATGCTTTGTTCACACCGTTACCCATTACACTCACTAAAGGCCCAGACCCCAAAAAAACAACGAGCGAAAGATGAATCAACTAAAAGCGCTTCAAATGATGACATCCTGAAAGCTGTGCTGGAGCTAACAACCCGGTTTGCAACTCTGGAGGAGAAATTATCCAGCAACACGGATGCCATTACAGAGACATGCAAGCTAAAGCACTGCAGCTAAAAGCAGTGGAAATGCAGGTTCAACACAACGAGAAGGAAATAAAAGACATGTTGGGACAAATCACTAAACTACAGCAGAGATGTGACGACGCCGAGCGCTACAGCAGACGCTGGAACCTGAGGCTGTATGGGATGAAAGAAACACCCGGGGAGAACGTTAGAGCTGAAATAATGAAGCTTTTTGCTGTGCTTGCACCCGACGACAAGGAGAAGATGGGCTTTCTCATCGACACGGTGCACAGGATTGGAGTTCCCCGTGACAACTCAAACTGACCCATCATCATCCAGTTCAACATGAGGTCCTACAGAAGCAAGATCTGGAAAATTGCTCGTGACAACAGCATCCTGAAAGAGAAGAAGCTACTGTACAGCTCAAGGAAGATTTGACACACACCGACAGGGTGCAGAGAAACCGGCTATGGCCTCTGGTCGAAGAAGCCAGAAAACAGGGGAAACGAGCCGGCTTTCGTGGCCCCGATGCATATATTGAAGGGAAAAAAATGACTCGCCAGTGACGTCTACAAAAACCAACAACGGCTAGCAGTGATACAGGGTGTTAATTAAGGTAAACGGTTTAAAATGTAAAACCAAAACCATGGTACTTATGGTTGAGGTTAAAAGTTTGTAAGTACTACTTCTTAATATTTTGCAGAGTTATTTGTTCTGCAGACATAAGCTAATTTTTGTTAAAAATGTCATGTTGAAGTTTTAAGGCACTGAATTTGTGTTCTTTGAATGTAAGAGGTCTACGTGATAATACTAAAAGGAAAGCGGTATTTTTATTTCCCAGAAATTGCAGTACAGACATAATATTTTTGCAAAAAACTCACTCATGTAAAGAAGATGAAAGGTTTTGGAAATCACAATGGGGTGATACAATATTTTTTTCTCATGGCTCAAATCATTCTGCCGGTGTTGCATTATTGTTTAACAGATTTGAAGGGGACGTTTTGGAATCCATAACTTCAAATGAAGGACGGTGGATCATTTTAGTTTTAAAGGGAAAGAAAAGAAACAGGAAAAGGAATAATATTACATCTCTTAACATAAATGGTATCATAAGTTCAGACCCCAACATCATCTCCAATCATATTACCTCATTTTACAACAATCTATATACATCTAATTTTAATTAGACTAAATGTGAAACATTTATAAACCGCATTGAAGAGTTTACACCTCTGATTTCTGAAAACTTTAGAGATGCTTGCAATACTGAGCTCTCTTGCTCTGAAATAACTGAAGCTGTACGCTCAATGAGCTTAAAGAAATCACCTGGAAGTGATGGTCTGACAGTAGAGTTCTATCTTTGTTTTTGGGATTTGATTAAGGATCATCTCCTACTTATGTTTAAGGATTGTATAAAAAGGCAGGAAATGACAACCACAATGAAACAAGGTTTGTTAACCTTGATTCCAAAACCTGGTGAAGACCACTTAATAATTGAGAATTGGAGACCCATCTCACTTCTAAATATAGATTATAAAAGTTTACGCTAAGTGACTAAAAAAAACTTAGATGAGATAAGTGAAAATCAAAATGGCTTTTCATATAAGTTCTAATATTAGATTACTGTTAGATCTAATTTGACTATTCTGATTTTATAAACTCTAATGCATTGATGCTTTTCCTTGACTTCTGCAAGGCATTTGATTCGATAGAACATTCTTTTATTATACAGACCTTACATACCCTAGGTTTTGGAAGCAATTTCATGAATGTTATTGCCATGTTCTATAAAGCTCATAACCAGCTCAGTTATCTTGTATCCCACAATGTCTAAAAGGTTTTCTGTATCAAGAGGTGTACATCAAGGCTGTCCTATTTCTTGTTTTCTATTTCTAATTGTTGCTAAATTTTTATTTTTGAACATCTCACAGAATTCCAATATTCATGGTTTAACAATCTTTGAAAGAGAGGTAAAGATTTCCCAGCTAGCAGATGACACGGTTTTATTTCTTAAGAATAAATCACAAATACAAGCTGCGCTACAGACTACTCAGGAATTTTCAGATGCTTCAGGCCTTAAACTTAACATCAACAAATCTGAAATATTATGTCTCTATTAGACTGATGAACAATTTATGTTTAATATTCCTGTCAAGCAATGTGTTAAATATTTAGGGATTCATATTACAAAAAATCTCACCCAAAGACAGCAATTAAACTTTCCCCCTAAAATCAAAAGGCGAAAGCCATCTTTAAAGGTGATAGCTACAACTTTTTCATCAAAACGAATAATTTTAAAAAAAATAATACATCCACAGAACGTTTAGAGGGGTGTAGAATAAAAGTATTATTTTACTGAAAAAAAATATTATAGTATAGAAATAATTGTTTTATAAATTTTGACGGGTCCAAAATATATAAATATTTACATCTGGTTACGTTGGCTACGTCGACATGAAATGATCCCTGAGCCAATAGCATTAGTACGTTGATGTCACGTGAGGCGGAGCTCAGGGGTCGCCAGATCGTGATAGCTCTGTGGAGAAATGGCATCGTCTCGGCGTTATATGTCTCAAATTCGAGCAGACCAACAACAAAGCAGGACCAGAGTGAACATCGGTCAAGCTTTTGAGCGTTGGTGCCAGCTGAAGGAAGAAAAGGGGCTCAAAAGCCACGCAGAGGTCGCCGCTTTCCTTCTGGACAAGTAAGCTAAATTTTTGCAAATGCTAACTAACATTACTAGCTAACATGAAGAGCAAAACTCTTGCCAAAATGCAACCTAGGGTGTTTTTGTGAATGTACCCGAGTTTAAAACCATAACTATGACTGAAAACCCATTTTTAAGATTGAGCGTATTTTCGTTTTTGGGTCAAAATGCCCTTTGAATGGGTTCTGTAGCGGCACTAACGTTACTATAAACACATCAAGAGGGCCCTAGCTCTCGTGCCCTCCTCATTTGGCCCTGTGCCCTTGAAAAAAATATCTGCCCTAAGGCCACAGTGGCCTTGATGCCCCGCCTACACTGCCCCAGGTGATTTTGCGGTTTTCTCCTCTGCCTCTTTCCTGTCAACACGGCTTTGACACCTGCGTCTATTGAGAAAAAAATAATGCGATGACATTTTGGACTGAGCAACATCAAATGAGACGGGGTTTGATTCGAGCCTGGCATGAACCGTTGGGACGGGCTGTAATGACAGTTAGACACCACTTCACCCTGTAAAGATATCAATAGTTTGTTTGTATATTTTGTTTGGAAAAACAAACACCACCATCTAAAAAAAGACATCCTTAGTTTAGAGAGAGCAGAAGGTGGGTTGGAACTTCTGAATTTTTTTCATTTAAATTCCACTTTTAAAATCAAATGGCTTAAGAAATGTTTGGAGCAACCGACGTCACTGTGCTATTTTATTCCACACAGTTTATTTAAAATGGTAGGTGGCTTAAAATTTTTACTAAGTTGCAATTTTACTGTCGCTAAATTACCAGTTAAATTTTCAAAGTTTTATCAGCAGGCCTTATTGGCATGGAAATTGTGTTATGTGCATAACTTCTCTCCTCATAAGGAAATAATTTGGAACAATGGCAATATTACTGTCAAAAACAAGACTTTATATAAGGAAAGCTGGATTGAAAGGGGTATAATTTTTGTTGCGGATCTATTTGAAGGTAATGGCAATCTTTATAGATATGAAAATTTCTTAAAAACAAAATCCTTTCCAGTCAAATTCAAAGAATTTGCTTCTGTTGTAAAGGCCATTCCTCAGAGTATACTCGGGTTAATGAAGTGTCACTTAACTTATCAAAAGATTGAGGTTCAGACACCTTCTTTCATGATTAGAGGGACTGATATACTTGATAGAAAATTTACCAATAAGCATGTTAGGAATGCACTTCATAGCTATAATAAGATCTCCCCCAGAGGAAAGTTCTTCTGTAATTCACAATTAGTCGATATTAATTGCCGTAAAACATGGTTGTGCCCCTTTCAATTCTGTATTTCAAATAAAATAAGAGAACTTCATTTTAAAATACTACACAACATTTATTCTTGTAACAACACAATTTCCAGGTTCACTGACTTGGATGATAAATGCACTTTTTGTGTGATTGAGTCAGAGACAATTGCATATTTATTCTGTATTTGCCCTGTGTCATCTGTGTTTTGGAGGGATTTTGAAAAATAGACATATCATCACAGTCGGTCTGAATGATATTATTACAAAATTTGTATGTAATGATAAATCTTTGTCCTTTGTAATTAATCTTATGCTACTAATCGGCAAATTTTACTTACATAAAATGAGAATGTCCAAATTCCTGTATGTATGTATGTATGGATGTATGTATGTATCCCTTGTATGCCTTGAAATTTCAAATAAAAATTAAAGATTATAAAAAAAAATAAAAAATCAAACTTTACTGCGTCGGCTCGATAGGCTCGTTCGAGATTAACTGCGCCTCGCCTGGAAAGTAGACGAGAGCAGGCGGCCGCAGCGGGGGGCGGTGACAAAAAGCCGCAGTGAAGTCGGACAGTTTCCCGACAGTTTCCAGCAGCCTTCAGGAAGTCACAGACACACTTACATCCTGTCTGGAATGATGTCAGTTCATTAAAAAAGTGATCAGACCCATTTATCAGTTTGTTTTCACCATCAGTCACACAACATGTTTTCTGTTCACAGAATAAACCTTCAGGTCAGACAAATACAATCTTAATCTCTAGAATTCAACAAAAATGAGTAGTTTATCTAAAACGTCATCTTGTTGAGTCGACATCTGAACCAATCAGGTGTTAGATCAGGTGAGAGCCAGGTGGTGCAGTCGGTGGAGAGCAACTGCAGCGCCTGGCTCTAAAAACTGCGGCCGCCTCGCTCTCGCGGTTTTATCGCTGTCCACTTTTGTAATACGTCAGAGCAAGTCGGGATGAAGTCGGACACAAAACTAACCGGCATGCATTGTGCACCGATCGCCGGTGATCGAATCTGCGCAGGACTGGCTCATCTCGAACGAACCTAATAACAAAGCCGAGACTGCAAGGCATGCTGGGAGACGACATGACATTTCGTAAGGTGCAGTGCCACGAAACACCCAATAGGTGGTACTATACCACCTATAACATTACCCGCCTAAAACACATTACACACCTGCAATAGTAAGAACAGAGCCGACAGGCTATGAAATGACTGTGTTATCTCTTTCTCACCTTTCTGAAGGAATCCCAACAAACAAAGGAGGAGGATGACTGCTCGGTGCACCATTTCTGCTGCTGGTCTGGGTCTACCGCTGAAAGTCTAAAGTGAAACTATTTATGTAGCATAGGGACGTGTCCACGCCGGTCAGCTGACATTACGTCTGTGCACATGCGCACAAACAAGCCTGAACAGCATGAATCACTGCAGCAGTGGTTCCCAACTTGTGGGTCACGGGTCCACTCTGGATGGACCTTAAAAAGACACTTTATTTTTAAGTGCCAGCCAAAGCCACATACTGTATACCCAAATGATTAATGTTACAGTAACTAACAGTTCTGTGTTTCCATTTTTAATTTTAAAGAAAAAGAACCTACTAATCACAACACAAGAGTAGCACCATGCAGAATCAGCTGAATATAAAGCTTCCACACTTTATTCTTTAAGTCAAGTTATTGATTCAAAGTCCTTTATGGCACGTTGGTGCAGTGAGAAGAGGATAAAATCTTTCTAAACACTCTCATATATTTTCAGTTATATTTCCAGAACATGGACGTTTTGGTTAATGACCTTTGTTTCTGTGTCCCAGGACTTCCAGACAGGGAAGTTAAAGGGTCCTCTCACTATCCAGAGACATACATCACTAGACAAACACCTCACTGTCATGAATAAGAATCAGGGGCAACAGCAACATGAAGTGAACAGAAGTGAAACCACTCGTGACATTAACACATCTGTTTAATAAACAAAACAAAAATAAATTAACATAAACAGTCAGAGAACAATTATTAAATCTACAACATTAGATCATTAGAAACACCTTGGACATACATCACACATCAAGTGCAGAAACAGACAGAAGACAACAACAAAAACCATCTGACCCACATACAGTCAGCACGTTACCACAATTACAACTACATAATGTGTCCAGACAGAAAAAAACAGAGTCAAGTGCAAAATTAAGAACACACAGAAAATATTATGCAGAAAATAACATCATGTGTGTTATTCAATATGTTAGCTGTAAATTAAACTTTATAGTTGCATACAGTTATAGTTATATACAAATGTGCTCATTTGGAATAAAATAATCACCTGATTACTTCACATGTCAACTTTATGGATCACTGAATCAAATACACAGCTCCAGTTAGCTGTGTATTATATTCCTTAGTGAGACCTATTTAATACAGTGTATGGGTGAGACGCAATTGGGCTCATGTGAATGTCTTCCTCCTCACAAAGCACACTAGATGGCGCTATAACCTCACAGGACATTTCCTTGTTGTCATCAAAACACATCAGCTTGTATTTTGGTCATCTGCCTGTTAGATTAGTTTGAATCAAACCTTTACTGTTGCACTGTGTTGCAGTCACTGTGACTCTGAGTTAGAGTGAAGTTACCTGCTTCAGAGCTCTACATGTGACTGTTGAAGCTCCAGGGAGCTGCTTTCTTCTAGTTCCTCTGTTTTGGTTTAACAGTCTTGTGGCAATGGTAAAAACAGCTGTCGCTGACACCCTGCTATCAGAGATGATTCTTTTGGGGAGCCATTTTTTTCATTTTTCTCAGGAGACGTCCGTTGCCGTACATTGTTCTCTTCATTCATTAAAGGTGTTTTGGGCCTTCAGATAAAAACAACATATAAGTCAGTTTCCAAATCACTCTGAACAACAGTGATGACAAACAAGCTGACTATGAATACACAATGGTCCATGAAGAGTACAGTGTATCATGGTTGACTTCATAAATATGTTAACACATTAGTTAGGGAGGTACAGATGAAAGCACAAGTGAAAAATGAATAAAGTGTCTTACTCTTCAGTGTCTTTGGTTGTTTTTTGTGGTGTCTTCTTCTCCTCAGAGTCTCTGTGTGACAGACTGAAGGATTTAAGAAAAGTCAGTGCTGAACAAACATTTGTGGGTTTTGTCGAAATACATCTCAATTAATCATTATTATATTAACTGTGAGTCACTGGTGTTACAACAAGGTCAATTTAAAATCACCTGTTCTGATATTTCCTTATAAGCAGGATGATGATGACTGTAGCAGCAACACAAACACAGGACACCACGACCAACACAGTGATCAAAGTGACATCTGTGAGAAGAGAGGAAAATTAGTAACACTCAACATTCATAAAGCAACTACAGATCAAATGGTGAGACTGACATGAGACCACATAAAGGTTCACTTACTGAGATCACTGTTAACAGACCCAGATTCCTCATCAACATCTGGAAAAAGAAACTCAAACATCAGAACCATGAAGTATTTATCAGTCTATCAGTCAGTATCTTCTCAAGTGTTTCTCACCATCAGCAGACGACAGTGTGACCTCAGGAATCAAGGTAACATGATATCACATCAAGTTTTTACAGGACAGACTTTAAGGATGTTGGAGATGTCTTTGGTGTAAGTAGTGACATGCACACTGCAACTCACTCATCCTGTACTGACCGCTACTTCTGCTGAAGTAATTAACAGTATTAAGTGATTAACAGTATTAATAAAGAAGCGAGCAGTGGGACAGTTTTTCTGGAGCCAGTATTTTAGTAATGGCCTCTTTACTTGCTGTTGTTGTACTGATACGAAAACCCAAAGTTTTTGAAATGATTGTTGCTACTTCCTTCCAGAAAGTCTGAATAGAAGGACAAGACCAGAAAATATGGGCATGTGCAACCATGATTTCTCCACATTCCCTCCAGCAGCACAGCTGGGTGCCAGTTTGTTTCCACTTCTGTTTGGGTTTGATGAAAAAGCAGATCAGGTTTTTCCAGCAGAAGTCTCTCCAGGTCCAGGAGTTAGTGTCACGAGTCAGTTCAGAGGAGGACCCAAATGCAGACTAACAGACAGTTTCAGTTTTTAACAAAAAGTGAGCTTTAATGTCGCTGATTGAACAGTTTGTTTTACAGGGAGGTTATGTGCCAGATTTTTTCCTGTCTTTGGATTTAATACAGATTGAAAACACAAGATATAAATCTGCAAGAGCTGGAAGCTGAACTGCTTTACCTTAATAAGCTAAGAGCTGAAATACAGAGCTGGAAAAGCTGGAAGCTAAACTGTAATACTGTCAATGGTGGAAGATGAAATTAACTAAAAAGACTGAAAGAATTAATGATTCTCACTTTGAAAAGCTGGGTTCAAGCATATATGTCCTTAAAGAGCAAAACGTCTACAGCCAATCATGTCAGCAAAACAAATGACAACAGCCACTACATATTCCACATTTGAGTATAACATACATTTCCATCCATCTATTTTTATCCTCTTATCTGGGGCCAGGTTGCGGGGGCAGCAGGCCAAGCTTCCCAGCAATGCTCTCCAGCTCCTCCTGGGGGACCCCAAGGTGTTTGCAGGCCAGATGAAATATGTAATCCCTCCAGCATGTTCTGAGTCTGCCCCGGGGCCTCCTACCAGTGGGACGTAACCGAAACATGTCCAGCAGGAGGCGCCAGGAGGATCTGGATCAGATGCCTGTACCTCCTCAACTGACCCCTTTCGACTCAAAGGAGCAGAAGCTCTATTTCGAGCTCCCTCTGGATGTCCGAGCTCCTTACCCTATCTCTACGGCTGAGCCCAGCCACCCCATGGAGAAAACTCATTCTGGTTGCTCATATATGTGACCTCATTCTTTCAGTCACTACCCAGAGCTCATGACCATAGATGAGGTTTGGGATGTAGATGGACCAGTAAATCGAAAGCTTCGCCTTCCGGCTCAGCTCCCTCTTCACTCAGATTTGGAAGTGCTGACTCTCATCCCGACCGCTTCACACTCTGCTGCAAACCGCCCCAGTGCATGCTGGAGGTCACGGTGTGATGAAGCAACAGAACTACATCATCTGCAAAAAGCAGAGATGCAATTCTGAGGTCCCCAATCCGGACCCCTTCCTCCCCATGTTGGGGCTACAGCTCAAATAAACTGAAGTTTTCATGTCAGTGACACTGTGTCCTTGTATTCTGTATTCTGTGCCTTGAGTCAATAACCAATCAGACGTCTTGATGAGGTAATGGTGTTATGTACGTGAGGTAGATGGACTTGAAATAAAGCAGCAGAATCCTGCACATTGTTGATGTCGGAGAGTTTATGTATTAGACACAAAAGTGACAGCTCAATAAGCAGTACAACAATAAGTCAACACTGTGTTACACTTTCACGAATGAAGCCACGCCCACTCTTGGTGCACCACGATTATTTCCTGTAGGAAATCTGAAAACAGTTCAGATCAAGAGCTCTCTCTGTAGCTTGCACACTGCAACTCACTCATCCTGTACTGACCGCTACTTCTTCTCTGCTGGCGTCAGCTACTGATGTATCTTATACTGCTATCCTATACTCTATTACACCTTAAACAAATACCAATAACCATAAGGGTCCATGTCATTGGTTCGACAGCCCATTGGTTCGACATCCCATTAGTCCGACTGTCCGCGGTGCTGAACGGCTTGCGGCGGGCGTATGGTGTACCGCAACTGGCTTGAGGCGGAGCAGGCTCACGGCTTATGTGTTTGTCACTTTCTTTTTCATTTTAACCCACACCATGATCTTTTCCTGACCCTAACCAAGTGGTTTTTGTGCCTAAACCTAACCAGACCTTAACCACAGGGCATCATGATGATTTCAGAACGGACTTCGTAACAATGAGTTTAATATGGTCGGAACAATGGGATGTCGAACCAATGGGCTGTCGAACCAATGGGCAGTTCCCTAACCATAATACATCTTATCGTACCAGTATGGGATGCTTCATGGATATAAAGTCATGCATCTGGAAAGTCATCAGAATTTAAATACTGTAGTAACATTCAGGGACAACTATCAAAATAAAGTGAGCAATAAAGGTGTGATAAAACATTGACCTTGGGAACATAGCTGAAGGTCACAGAATCTGATGTGTCATGAATGTTGGAATGTTTCATCATAGAGGACTCTAGAATGGAATTCCTCATGGAACTGACCAAGCCTACAAATAGCCGGTTCACCATTTCAACTGTCACACATCGACAAGAGGGATCGACTTCAACTTTTCAACTGTGACGATCTCTCAAGATACAACGAGGGACAAAATGGTAAATTGATTCAATTTGTTTGTTTCTGTGAAAATCAGTTTCCCTGCAAAGACGTATACTATGAGACACCGGCAACAATTTGTACAGTCACAGCAGAAATGAGTAAATTAAAAATGTGGTTTGTCAGAAACAAATTAGGTAAGGGCTATTTTCACCCTGGTGCAAATATCAACATATTGCTATTCGTACCGGGGAACAATTAGAAGAGGATGCTATTTGTACCCTGGTGTATATAGCAGTGTATGCTAACGAATTGTTAGCTATGTAGCTAACCTAGGTTTTGTTGTACCCTGGATTATAGTGACGTGTGCTGTTTATACCCACCTTGGTGCAAATATTTGTACCCTCATTTTGTACAACTAAACTATTATCTTGTCAACCTCAACCCTCAGGACCTACGTTAGCTACATAGCTAACGGAGAGTTAGTCCACGCCGTTGTAAGCATTTTTAATTGTGTGGTGGTCACTCTGCAGTTACACCTCCAAAACACTCGCCGGCGGTTGTTTCAGTTAAGCGCTGTAAAGTTTAGTTGATTCAAAACACACCCAAAACACACAATAAACATGGCTTAATAGCAACAGTTTCAAACACAAGTACACAAATCAGCTTCACTATAACTCACGGCATTCACAGACAAATGTTTGTGTTAATCCGGACACATTTTCCCCACAAATACAACATGCTGACGTTATTAGCACAAGCCTATGGCATTTTACGTTGTATAAATTAGCCTAGCGTCTCATATAAAACCAGGGACAACAGCAACATTTCACGAAGGTAACGGCACACAGTTTGGCTCCATTACAACTCACAAGATTCACAGACAAAACAACTGTCATACTAAACACGTGTTCCAAACAAATACAAAATGCTAACATTATTAGTACAAGGCTATGGCATTTTACATTGTGTAAATTAGCCTAGTGACGAGCGGAGATTTCCTCTGCTCATATGAAACCTGGATAAATCCCAAAGTATAAATCCCTGAAGGATAAGTCACACACAAGACTTTGCTATCTTCACAATTTATGGTTTCTTATCTGTGAAATAAGAGTAAATAAAAGCTTTGTTTCAACTGAGAGAAATGGTTTCAGTATACAGAAACAAACAGGAGGTCTGTGTCCATTAGGTTTTTTGTACCCACAAAGTTTGTTGTCACACATCATACAGGGGTGAAAATAGCTCATCTGTGAGGCCAAGGCTATTTATACTGGGGTACTTAAATAGTCACTCTGAACAAATTATCATTAAATTTAAACAAAACCAAACTCATGATGTCAGGAAACAGTAAAATACACACACAAGTACAAGTTGTGATAGACAAAGTTATTATACACTGTAAACAAGAATCCACTGGTTTAACTTTTAAAAATTAAGGCAACAATTTGCATGCATCTTTTGAAGTAGTTCCAACTCTGGCATTATCGAGTCAATCCTATGAGTATTTAATAATCTGACAAACTCAATTAATTTAGTACAACCAACATGATTTGCTTTGACATCGAAAAGACAGGTCACCAGACTATCACGGGCTGACACATAGAGACAGACAACCATTCACACTCACATTCACACCTACGGCCAATTTAGAGTCACCAGTTAACCTGCATGTCTTTGGACTGTGGGAGGAAGTTAAAGTAGAGTCCAGCGATCTGCTTTTATTAACTTATAAGCAGATATGTTTATGTGACTACATACGCAGGATGAGCTGGGATAGTTGCACCCCATCTCACACCTTATTTTAAGTTTGTAATTTCATGAAGGTTGTATTAAGTCTGATAAGAAAAACAAAAAATGGCATGTGGCATCACAGTTGCTTTTCAGACAGAGATGTGATCAGTTATCTTTATTTGAAATCAGTGGGGGTAAATCTTCTAAATATAGTGGAATTTAGGAAATGGGTTTTCAAATCTTTATCTCTCTGATTTACTCTGCACTAAAACAAAACGAGGGCATGATAAATATCATCTCTGCATGTAAACTCTTCATACTACTATTGCTGGTGTCCTGTTTTGGGACAAAATGTGACGACATGTTGTCTCCATCACTCTTTCCTTCTCCTCTAGTCTACAAGTTACCAGGACGTAGTTCAGTATGCTACAACATCTGAAGACGACACCACATCCCCCTCCTCATCTTCAGATGATGAGTCCCAGGTCATCCTTGGCGTCCTCTCCTCCCCCTCCTCAGCTTACTTGATCCGCTCGTTTTTGGGGCAGGGGGTCTTTGGAAAAGTCGCCAAGTGCACCAAGTCAGCCACTAAGGAAACAGTGGCTGTGAAGATCATCAACAACACCTATAAATTTGAGGCACTGACCGAGGTAGGTATCAATGGTGTCATTTGTACAGTGCGATGCTTCAAATGTACTTTAAATCATTTGCCTGAAATCTAACATCTGATATGTTCCCCAGGCTGCCATCCTCAAACAACTGAGAGCTTTCGACTCAGACAGATACAACTTTGTCAGATACTACGGCGCTTTTACTGACAAAGAGCGATTTTGTCTTGAGTTTGAAATGCTGGACATGAGTTTGTGCACTTTCTTGGATAAGAGACCTCGCAACTGTTTCTCTGTGAAAGAGATCCACCCCATCCTACACCAGGTATGTACTGCATACAGGAGATGGACACATTAAAATACAATTCACCAAACCCTGTCACTGTTACTCTACCTGTCAAGTTTCCCATTCCCACAAGATACAGTTTACAATGATAACAGTGACAGTGAGTTTTCAGGCTGACCTTTTAATGTTTCCAGCTGATCAGTTTTAAAATGAGAATCCTGTAAAAGGTATCTGAAATATGCACTTGGCAGCTACATACATGCAATGCTAACAACTGAGGCTAAAGCAACATGTCCAAGGTTAAAGGTCAGCCTCCTCACCTGTTTATGACCAATGTAGCTATTGCCAAGGCTGCCAAGGTGTGACTGGACTTTGCTGTTTGGCAAACAGAGTCATGTTTTTGAGGGTATTCTGTGGTGCTGTCATATAGAGTCTCAAAACCTGGGAATAAGTTTGCATTTTTGATCCCTGGAGCACTCTGTTGTGGTGAATTTAAATACAGGGAGTTCCTGCTATTTTGTCCACCAGGTGGACTATAATCCATATTGTACAGGACTCAAATCCACTGTATTAAGTTGTCAGGTGTTTCTGTTTCTGTTCCACCACCTGTAAATAACTAATTTGCTCTGAAATTATACTCAGCTCAGATCTTACAGGGCTCTCAGCCTGGCAAAGCCCTGTTCAGAAACAAAAACTGACCTGTATACAGCGATTGACTTTATAACATGATTCATTCGTGACTTTCAGATGGCCACGACTCTACAACTCCTGGGAAGCCTTGCACTCGTGCACACAGATCTCAAGCCAGACAATATCATAATGGTGGACCATGTAAACCAGCCTTTGAAGGTTAAGATGATTGACTTTGGCTTGGCCCGTCATGCTTCCCAGATGGAGAGTGGCGAAGAAATGCAGGCGCTCCACTACAGGTAAGTAACAGGTGGCAGAGTTCAGGATTTAGATTTTATATCTACTAAAGCAACTAAAACAAATAACCAAACCAATGTATTTGTATTTCTTTTCTCAGGTCTCCAGAGGTCATCCTGGGACATCCCTGCACAGCAGCCATTGACATGTGGTCTTTAGGCTGCATTGATGCGGAGTTGTTCCTAGGCCATGCCCTGTACCCTGGCAGCAGCGAGTATGACATGGTCAGTATTACGACTAAAGGCGGATTTATGTTTGTGTGTCAGTTCTACACAGAGGCTACGCCGTGGGCTCTGCTGTAATGAGCATTTATATTTGTGCAGTGGTGTGTCACTTTGCAGTTACTCCTCTAACAAAACAAACAAAACAACAAAAAGAAATCTTTATATTTAATAAGTGTAACTGACTTTGTGACTTTGTGTTGTGCCAACAGCTACGACATATGGTTCAGACCCAGGGTCAGCTGCCGCTCGGACTTCTGGACAATGGCAGCAAAACAAGGGACTTCTTCTGCAGTGGCAGACGCCATGGACGCCGCTGGAGATTGAAGGTATGAACACTGTCAGCCAGAATGGCTTCCTTTTTATTTTTGTATCCATCAGTGTCTTTGTCTTGTTATGCTGCTCACTGTGTTTGAGCTAATCAAATGAAATTTCTCTTCAGACACGTTTGGAATACGGACAAGTCACCAGGGGCAATAGCAAGTTCAACTCCCTGGATGATTTGAAGAAGGTAGGAAGTTGAATTTGGCAAATCAGATTTTTTTTTCTTCTTAAAAATGAGTACATTTGCCATAAATCATAAGCACCATTAAGATAAACAGAGATTTTTCTGACCTTTGTGATTTATTCTGATTCAGATTAGACCAGTCTGCCATCTGTCAGATGAGGACACCATGGCACAAGTTGAAGACATGGACAACTTCATTGATTTACTGAAGAAGATGCTTTATCTGGACCCAAGTAAACGGATATCGCCCAGCCTTCTTCTTGAGGATCCATTCATCACCATGAGTGACCTCAGTGACAGCCACCCCAACAGCTTCTAGTAGGTCTACATTAAAATGCTGTGTGTAGAACATTTGTGCTGGTGCAGATGGACGAATGTTGATTTAATTATTGATTTTCTCTTAGCACCAAATCAGCCTGTGAGATGATGGAAGTCTGTCGGGATCAGAGTCAGAGATCAGAGGACATGGAACAGGATCCATGGCTCAACCCGCAGGCCTCCACCAGCACAGCCACCCCCAACCAGCACTACACCCCCAGCCAGGTTGCTCCTGCTTGGCACAATCACCACGAGCATCCCCTGGTACTGGAGGTTGCATTGGCTATCTCCAGTAGCCTCTCCATCTGTGACGACCAGAGTCCACCACAGCCACAGCAACTCAGCTGTTCCGTTGCCAAAGGAAAGGCAACGCCAGAGCAGCAGTTGCCCACCACCTCTGTGGCTACATCCGATACTGGCAAAGTATCGGATGTGAGGAAACTGAAGAGGAGGTTTTCTGAAACCTCACAGAGCGGTGACAGGTGAGTGTTGTATACCCTTCCTGGTCTTACTTTGCAGTATACGTGCATATATACAGATTACCTGATATTTGCTGTTAAAATTGAAAAAAAATGAAACTGTATTTGGTCTATGCAGAAGTCCAGAGAGCGGCCCAGCCCCGAAGAAGAGGATGAGGATGGATTCAGTCGAGACACATGGAGATAGAATCATCTATAGCAGCACACATTTGAGATCAGCTGTAAATGAATAACACGTTGAAGCATTGTAAGCATCATAACTTTATATTTTTCATTTTTCCTTTTATGCAGAGCAACACAAAACCTCCAAAGAGGCTCCAGCTGAGGCTTCGTCCAGCACGGCCACAGCTACGCCTCAGAGGAAAAGGACGTGGGCGAACTTTGTAGCCTCATACACTGGGTCAAGGTGGGTGTTATTCTATTTGTCTATTCTTACTAAAGATTGCTGTTCAAGTTCAAGACATTCAAACGTATTTCATCTATGCAGAACTCCATACACTGGATCACCGGAGAGGAAGAAGAGGAAGATGACAGTGATGGATTCTTTAAGCGAGGCCCAAACTGAAGCTCCGTCCACTGAGGCCAAAATTAATCCTCAGAGAAAAAGGATGTGGGTGACCTTTGTGGCCTCGCACCCTGGGTTAAGGTAAGTGTTCTTTTATTTGTCTGAACTTATTTATGCTAATTGTTTAAATTCAAGACATTCAAACACATTTCATCCATGCAGATCTCCATTCAGCGGTTCGCCAGAGAGGAAGAAGAGGAAGATGAGCCTGCTGCTTGACTTGAAAGAGGCTGAAGCTCCGTCCACAATAACACCTCAGAGTAAAAGGACGTGGGCGACCTTTGTGGCCTCGCACCCTGAGTCAAGGTAAGTGTTCTTTTATTTGTCTGAACTTATTTATGCTAATTGTTTAAATTCAAGACATTCAAACACATTTCATCTATGCAGAACTCCATGCTCGCCGGAGAGGAAGAAGAGGAAGATGGAAGTGATGGATTCATCAAGCGAGGCCCAAACTGAAGCTCCGTCCACTGAGGCCAAAATTAAACCTCAGAGAAAAAGGACGTGGGCGACTTTTGTGGCCTCGCACCCTGGGTTAAGGTAAGTGTTCTTTTATTTGTCTGAACTTATTTATGCTAACTGTTTAAATTCAAGATGTTCAAACACATTTCATCTATACAGAACTCCATGCTCGCCGGAGAGGAAGAAGAGGAAGATGGAAGTGATGGATTCATCAAGCGAGGCCCAAACTGAAGCTCCGTCCACTGAGGCCAAAATTAAACCTCAGAGAAAAAGGACGTGGGCGACTTTTGTGGCCTTGCACCCTGGGTTAAGGTAAGTGTTCTTTTATTTGTCTGAACTTATTTATGCTAACTGTTTAAATTCAAGATGTTCAAACACATTTCATCTATGCAGAACTCCATGCTCGCCGGAGAGGAAGAAGAGGAAGATGGAAGTGATGGATTCATCAAGCGAGGCCCAAACTGAAGCTCCGTCCACTGAGGCCAAAATTAAACCTCAGAGAAAAAGGACGTGGGCGACTTTTGTGGCCTTGCACCCTGGGTTAAGGTAAGTGTTCTTTTATTTGTCTGAACTTATTTATGCCAACTGTTTAAATTCAAGACATTCAAACACATTTCATCTATGCAGAACTCCATGCTCGCCAGAGAGGAAGAAGAGGAAGATGGAAGTGATGGATTCATCAAGCGAGACCCAAACTGAAGCTCCGTCCACTGAGGCCAAAATTAAACCTCAGAGAAAAAGGACGTGGGCGACTTTTGTGGCCTCGCACCCTGGGTTAAGGTAAGTGTTCTTTTATTTGTCTGAACTTATTTATGCTGACTGTTTAAATTCAAGATGTTCAAACACATTTCATCTATGCAGAACTCCATGCTCGCCGGAGAGGAAGAAGAGGAAGATGGAAGTGATGGATTCATCAAGCGAGGCCCAAACTGAAGCTCCGTCCACTGAGGCCAAAATTAAACCTCAGAGAAAAAGGACGTGGGCGACTTTTGTGGCCTTGCACCCTGGGTTAAGGTAAGTGTTCTTTTATTTGTCTGAACTTATTTATGCCAACTGTTTAAATTCAAGACATTCAAACACATTTCATCTATGCAGAACTCCATGCTCGCCAGAGAGGAAGAAGAGGAAGATGAGCCAGTCACATGATTCAAATAAGGCTCCAACTGATGAGTCTGAGACACAAAAGAAAAGTAAGCTTATCTTTGACTCCTGTTGAGTGGGTCTCAGTCTCAGTTAAAAACAAAGCAGGTGGTTTTGGTGAAACCTTAAAACTTTTTTTCCCCCACAGGGAAGCGCCAGGACTCTAACCAGGCATTATCCAGCGAGGCCAAAAATCCAGAGATCATTGAAAAGTTTGTATTTTGTCACTTCCCAGTTTTAAAGAGATTGTGCTGTTACTGTAGGATTCAAGATATTTAAACAACATTTCATCTTTGCAGGTACCCAGACTGCTCATCTCCAAAGAGGAAAAAAAAAGAAAAAGATCCCCTCCGGTGACAGTGGCCCAAACCAGACCTCTGAGGAAAAGGAAATGTCCGATTAGGTAGGTGTTGAATCACATCCCTGTTTAGTCGGTCTGTCCCATTAGACTTTACGATTCAAGAGATTCAAACAAGTTTTGATGTGTGCAGAAATCCAGACTGCAGCTCCTCCACAGAGGAAAAAGAGAGAGACGAGCCTGGATTGAGGGTGCACCTTCACATGCAGGTAAGCTCTTCTAACGCAACTCACACTCAGGATCAGCTGATTGTAAATCAAGAAACTTTAGGTCTGATACTTGTGAGGATTAAAATTTGTTACTGAAAGTTTGCTATGCAAACTTGAGAACTTGGCATAACTAAACTTTGTTGTTGTTGGACAGCGGCAGGCCACCAGAGCCACGACAGACAGCGGAGGCCGACGGAGGCCGACGGAGGACGACAGAGGACGACGGAGCCAGGACAAAGGATCAGGACCACAGATGTTAGTGTATACATTATTACATTATATACTTTTATATTATATTGTATTATGTAATATAATGTTGTTGTTTTTTCAAAAATAATAGAATGTAATATAATACAATATTAAACAATAAAATATATATAATACAAATAATCCTTACATTTATTTTACAATAAAATAAAAAATAATATAATATAATATAATGTAATATATATGTAAAAAATGTTTTATATTTGATATAATATTACATCATATCATATTTTATTGTATAATGTAATATAATATATTAAGAAAAGATAAGATAAGATATACTTTATTGATCGCCCAGGGGAGATATTCAAGTGTCACAACAGCACAAGACAAAATCAAAGGACATTAAATAGAATAAGATTAAAGAGAAGACATAAAATGTAAAAATTAAAGATAATAATAGATAAATAAAAGATAAAATAAAATTGCTACAACAAATGAATATAGTGACTAAAAAATGGCAGACAAAGTGTTGAATGAAATAAAGTGACAGGTGGCAGATAAAGTGTCATATTGGACGGATGCAAAATAAGTCAGTTCAGAGCTGGATGTTGCTTGTTGTACAGTCTGATGGCAGTGGGCACAAACAAGCGTCTGAATCGTTCAGTTCTGCTCCTGGGTGGGATAATCTGCTGGCTGAATGAGCTGCCCATCAGCCACAGCTCGTTGTGCAGAGGGTGAGAAGGATTGTCCAGGATTGCACAGATTTTGTCCTTCACCCTCCTCTCAGCCACTGTCTCCAGACTGTCCAGGTCCAGTCCCACCACAGAGTGAGCTTTCCTCACAAGCTTGTTGAGCCTGTTGACCTCACCAGTCTTAACTCCACCCCACCAGCACACTACAGCAAAGAAGAGTGCACTGGCAACCATAGACTGGTAGAAGGTCTTGAGGAGCCCACTACAGACACCAAACGATCTGAGTCTCTTCAGGAAGAACATCCTGCTCTGTCCTTTCCTATAGAGGGCATCTGTGTTATGAGTCCAGTCCAGTTTATTGTTGATGTGGACCCCAAGGTACTTGTATGAGTCCACCATCTCCACCTCCTCGCCCTGGATGGTGACTGGGGCAGGTTGCCTCTGGTTCCTCCGGTCGTCCACCACCACCTCCTTAGTCTTACTGATGTTGAGTTGAAGGTGGTTTCGGTTGCTCCACTCGACAAAGCTCTCAATCAGTCCTCTGTACTCCTCCTTGTCATCATTTCTGATGCAAATCTGAAGGAAATCAGAGGTGTAGAGGGTGAAGAAGAATGGTGCCAGAACAGTTCCTTGGGGCACCCCGGTGTTACTTGACACCACCTCAGATACGCAGCCATCCACCCAGACGTACTGCAGCCGGCCCGTGAGGTAATCCAAAGTCCAGGCAGTGATGTCCGGGTGAAGTTGCATATCCAGCAGCTTGTCTCTCAGGAGGCTGGGTTGAATGCTGTTAAAGGCACTGGAGAAGTCAAAGAATATGACTCTCACAGTGCTTCCAGCACTCTCCAAGTGAGACAGGGCCTTGTGAGTGAAGATGATGGCATCCTCCACACCAGTGTTACATATACTCATTCATTCATTCATCTTCTAACCGCTTCATCCTCTTGAGGGTCGCGGGGGAGCTGGAGCCTATCCCAGCTGACATCGGGCGAGAGGCAGGGTACACCCTGGACAGGTCGCCAGACTATCGCAGGGCTGACACATAGAGACAAACAACCATTCACGCTCACATTCACACCTACGGACAATTTATCAGTTAACCTAGTCCCCAATCTGCATGTCTTTGGACTGTGGGAGGAAGCCGTAGTGCCCGGTGAGAACCCACGCTGACACGGGGAGAACATGCAAACTACACACAGAAGGGCTCCCACACCCGGGATCTTGCTGTGAGGTGAGAGTGCTAACCACCACACCACCGTGCCGCCATGTTACATATATATATATATACATATATACAGTATACCAATATTATAATATATATTATTATATTATAATGTATATATCTATATCTATATATATATATATATGTATGTATATATATATACAGTACAGGCCAAAAGTTTGGACACACCTTCTCATTCAATGCGTTTTCTTTATTTTCATGACTATTTACATTGTAGATTCTCACTGAAGGCATCAAAACTATGAATGAACACATGTGGAGTTATGTACTTAACAAAAAAAGGTGAAATAACTGAAAACATGTTTTATATTCTAGTTTCTTCAAAATAGCCACCCTTTGCTCTGATTACTGCTTTGCACACTCTTGGCATTCTCTCGATGAGCTTCAAGAGGTAGTCACCTGAAATGGTTTTCCAACAGTCTTGAAGGAGTTCCCAGAGGTGTTTAGCACTTGTTGGCCCCTTTGCCTTCACTCTGCGGTCCAGCTCACCCCAAACCATCTCGATTGGGTTCAGGTCCGGTGACTGTGGAGGCCAGGTCATCTGCCGCAGCACTCCATCACTCTCCTTCTTGGTCAAATAGCCCTTACACAGCCTGGAGGTGTGTTTGGAGTCATTGTCCTGTTGAAAAATAAATGATGGTCCAACTAAACGCAAAGCGGATGGGATGGCATGTCGCTGCAGGATGCTGTGGTAGCCATGCTGGTTCAGTGTGCCTTCAATTTTGAATAAATCCCCAACAGTGTCACCAGCAAAACACCCCCACACCATCACACCTCCTCCTCCATGCTTCACAGTGGGAACCAGGCATGTGGAATCCATCCGTTCACCTTTTCTGCGTCTCACAAAGACACGGCGGTTGGAACCAAAGATCTCAAATTTGGACTCATCAGACCAAAGCACAGATTTCCACTGGTCTAATGTCCATTCCTTGTGTTTCTTGGCCCAAACAAATCTCTTCTGCTTGTTGCCTCTCCTTAGCAGTGGTTTCCTAGCAGCTATTTGACCATGAAGGCCTGATTCGCGCAGTCTGCTCTTAACAGTTGTTCTAGAGATGGGTCTGCTGCTAGAACTCTGTGTGGCATTCATCTGGTCTCTGATCTGAGCTGCTGTTAACTTGCGATTTCTGAGGCTGGTGACTCGGATGAACTTATCCTCAGAAGCAGAGGTGACTCTTGGTCTTCCTTTCCTGGGTCGGTCCTCATGTGTGCCAGTTTCGTTGTAGCGCTTGATGGTTTTTGCGACTCCACTTGGGGAAACATTTAAAGTTTTTGCAATTTTCCGGACTGACTGACCTTCATTTCTTAAAGTAATGATGGCCACTCGTTTTTCTTTAGTTAGCTGATTGGTTCTTGCCATAATATGAATTTTAACAGTTGTCCAATAGGGCTGTTGGCTGTGTATTAACCTGACTTCTGCATAACACAACTGATGATCCCAACCCCATTGATAAAGCAAGAAATTCCACTAATTAACCCTGATAAGGCACACCTGTGAAGTGGAAACCATTTCAGGTGACTACCTCTTGAAGCTCATCGAGAGAATGCCAAGAGTGTGCAAAGCAGTAATCAGAGCAAAGGGTGGCTATTTTGAAGAAACTAGAATATAAAACATGTTTTCAGTTATTTCACCTTTTTTTGTTAAGTACATAACTCCACATGTGTTCATTCATAGTTTTGATGCCTTCAGTGAGAATCTACAATGTAAATAGTCATGAAAATAAAGAAAACGCATTGAATGAGAAGGTGTGTCCAAACTTTTGGCCTGTACTGTATATATATATGTATATATATATATATATATATATATATATATATATATATATATATATATATATGTATATATTATAATAATATAATATAACATAACATAATATAATATGTATGTCACATATCATTTTATGTTATACTATATTAGACTATGTAATATAATATTTTTTTAAATAATATAATAATATAAATTTAAAAATTAAAATACTCTTATTATTATTATTACATATTATATTATCACATAATATGATATAGGACAAGATCACAATAGAAAAAAAAACAGAAATAACAATAGAATAGAATAGAAGTGTTATGATATATATGTTATTATATATGCTATTTTCTTTTTCATGTAATATAATATATTTTATTAAAAATATACATACAATATATTTTATTAAAAATATAAAAATATAAATAAATACATTTAAAAATTTAAAGCGGTTTTTGCATTCCATTATTTTATGTCTCTTCCTGCATTACATCTCATCATTTGTATCCTGCTGATGGATCAACAGTTTCAATTGTGTCCATACAATTCAAATGAAATACACCTATTTAGTTTGGAGAGTCTAATTACTTTAGAGAAACACAGTACAGGAGTCACAGTAAAAACTTCCTGCAGAAAGTGTGTGAATGCTGAAAGCTCAAATCAAATTTAGAAGAATTGCTGAAAATGCAGAAATGTTAAATGAATGACCTTAACGATCTGGATTAAATCTGAGGTTACAAGTCCTGGTGTGATCCTAGAGTCAGATCTAACCTTCAGGTCCCACATTAACAAAGTGACAGAAACCACTTCAGAAACATCGCTAAGGTACGACCATTTCTAAATGAAAGAGATGCAGAGAAATTGATTCATGCCTTTATTTCAAGCTGTAACTACTGTAACACTTTTTACTGGCTTCCCAAAAACACCACTGAGAGACTTCAGCTCATTCAAAGCTCTGCAGCTAGGCTATGAACCAGCACCAAGAGGAGAGAGCACATCGGGCCACTCTGAGCTGCTCTGCACTGACTTCCTGTTCGACTTTGAAGTGATTTTAAGCTCCTCCTCCTTGTATACAAAGCCCTACATGGGCTGGGACCGAGCTACATCACTAACTCCCTTGTTAAGTATTTGCCTCCAAGGACACTGTGATCATCTGCTGCTGGTTCACTGGAGGTTCCCAGGAACACCCGGAAGAACATCAGGGATGTAGCATTTGTCAATTATGGAAAGCACAGGGACGGACAGGTGAAACATATTTTATAAATGAAGTGCCTTTAAGGTGTCCCACTAATCCATGCCTTGAGCCAGCACGCACACTTTCAGGACCCTGAAACTGAAGGTTACTGTACCTTTCCTGCTATGAGACGTCAAAATGTCTCCTGTGAATATAGGCTATACTGGGATTAAATAATCACAGAAGCGTTTAATTGAGAAGCTTTTAATTATCTTCTTTAATGGAATGATTTATGTGTGTAAGGAAAGTACATGAAGATGTAATGTACAGTTCTTGGTTTTGATATGGTAAACAAAAACACTGATAGACAGCAGAGCCCTAAAATTGAACATTAGGCTCAGAGGGGTCTTGAGCCAGTTCAGAGGCTGCAGGCCTGTACTTCTTGTCAGCCAGCTTGAGAGACACCCAGGTGTTGAACATGGAGGCCCTCAATTTGCACCACACCAGGTGATCAGTCAGCCCGAAGATCTGCGCAGCACACTGAGCAGTCAGGACTGAGAGATGGGCAGCTGATGACGGGATAATCCATGTTTCCAGGCACCACAGGACCAAGGCTTCTTACTTGTATGTGCCAGCTACGGCCACAAACACGGTGGATACGCTGTCACCTGAGGAAAAGCATACAGATATTATGACATACTTGATAACTAAATTCTCTCTCCTCTCTAGATTTAACATTTAGATTTAAGATTTAGATTTAACATTTACATTTAATATTTAGATTTAACAATTAGATTTAGATTTAACATTTAATATTTAGATTTGGATTTAACATTTAGATTTAACATTGAACATTTTGATTTAGATTTAACATTTAGATTCAACATTTAACATTTGGATTTAGATTTAAGATGTGGATTTAGATTTAACATTTAGATTCAACATTTAACATTTTGATTTAGATTTAACATTTAGATTCAACATTTAACATTTAGATTTAACATTAACGTGTCCTGAGATTTAACATTTAGATTGAACATTTAACATTTAGATTTAGATTTAACATTTAAATTTAACATTAACGTGTCCTGAGATTTAACATTTAACATTTTGATTTAGATTTAGATTTAACATTTAACATTTTGATTTAGATTTAGATTTAACATTTAAATTTAAAATTTGACATTTAGATTTAGATTTAACATTTAGGTTTAACATTTAATATTTAGATTTAACTGTGACATTATATTTAACATACTTCAAATACTGCTGTAACTGTGGTAAAAAAAAAAGTGACTTTAAAAAATTCCACTTTTTTAAACATTGCTTGAAGCTAAATGTGGCAAAATGTTGCTGTTAATTTCAGTGCGAGCCACTTTACAAACGGCACCTCATAGAGTCTACTGTATATTAACATTGGACTGTTCTGATTATTGAAGTGTTTCGCAACACAAGGACTTGTGGTCAGTGGGATGTGAGGATTCTTAAAATGACATCTGTGCAGATGTGAAGCCTTGACTATATGTGACTGATCTTTAAAGAAAGCTGTTGTGAAAACTATGGAAGCGAATTGTGACTAATATTTAAATTAAAATGTATTTGCAGAAATGCTTTTTCATTTTAAGATTGTGGCTGCATTATTTGACTCATAAATAAAATTCATCATCAATCATCCTATTTGCATTTTAATTTTCTTCTTCAAGACTGCTCATTCTTTTACTTAATTAAAATGAAAAAGAAAAAGTCATTTGAGATTTAATTTTCAAAATATGCCCCAGCAAATAGATACCAAAATTCAATTTGAAATGTAAAATTTGAAAATTAAAATGCATTTACAGAAATGCTTTTTCATTTTAAGAATGTGGCTGCATTATTTCACTCATAAATAAAATGAATAATCAATCATCCTATTGCATTTGCATTTTCTTCTTCAAGACTGCACATTTTATGCCATAATCAAAAAGAAAACAAAGAAGACATTGCTATTTCATTTTCGTGGTCTGCCCTGCAAAATAGTGACCATAATTTGAAAATGATTTGGCAATCTGAGCGGCGCAGGAGAGTGACGTCAGGAGCCGCTCTTCTTCAGCTGACCGTGCTACCCATCTAATACAGTAGGGGGCGGTGTGCACATTTGATATATGGATGCATCACAGATCATGGCGCTCCCTGAGATTGTGCTTTCTAAACGTCGTGATTTCCCAAAACTGAATAAATACCACACATGGCAACACAAAACTGCTTTGCTAGCTCAATCATGTTGTAACTAAGATATCTGCTGGAAAAAATAATTTTTTCATGGACTGTTCATTGAGGATACAGAGTTAATATGTCCGCTGACTTGACAGTCATTTAAACTGGTAGCAGGTGCCGTGTCAGTGTTAGTAGGCACTAGGGTTGCTACGGGTTACCTGCACAGCTGTGGGCGTAGGTGGTGATCAGTCACATGTAGGTTAGATAGGGGAGTAACAGTTAATCAGTGTTATGGAATGAGAATCAGGGGAGGCCACACAGTTTTTCAACCGTGTCTGTGTGTGTGTCGAGTGAATGGGTTTTCGTTATAATCGTAGTATTTTTGTCCTTTTGCACGAGCTCGTTTTAAGTCTTTTTTACACTCGGCTTTTCGTAGGTGTTTTTAACGTTTTTGTAAGTCAATAAAGTGTTCAAAGTGTACCATGGAGGACCTCGTGTTTGCACACCAACATGAGTTAAAAATGGCTTCGGATTCCCTCAACTGGCATTTTTGTAGTTGGATTGCCGATACACTCAGCTTGAGCTTATACTTTGTGGACATTGTGATTTCCCAAAACTAAATAATAGTCCAGCAACTTTTCCGGAGGAAACCCTGTGACATTGACACGTTAAATAATTTTCATACATACTGCCTTGGTTTGATTCTAACCCATACAATATGGTTGTCGAATATTGAATCTGCTCGTGAAATTAATAAATGATGCACAGCTAAGATTAACTGATATGATATGGAGTACCTATTGGCATCAGTGTGTAATAAGCCTGGAGGCCATAGCTAACAAGCTGCAGTCAACAAAGACCCTTATAAACTTGCATACGTTTCATAGATATATTTACTACTATTAATTCAGCTTTCAGCATGATCTTGATCATGATAGAAATTAAATTGCATCATGCCATCTTGCTGTTCTGCATTAAATTGTTAAGCAAAAAAAATATCCATTGATCAAAGGAATTGTTGGACTGTATGTTTATCTATATTATCTATATATATTTAATATCAATAAATCATTGCATACATAAGTAATCATCTTAAATATTTAGGCTAATATAATTTAGATCTGCCCTGTAAAAGTGTTTGTATAGCGCACTGAATGAGTGTTTGGTGCGAAGATGTTATGACCGCTTGTCATAAGAAAACACAATGCACTCACTTGTAAGGTCCTCTTCACACCTAACACTCATTCAGTGCGCTATACACACACTTTTAAAGGGCAGATCTAAATTATACTAGGCAACTTTGTATGTATGAAAATTATTTAACGTGTCAATATCACAGGGTTTCCCCCGGAAAGGTTGCTGGACTGTGTGGTATTTATTCAGTTTTGGGAAATCACGATGTCTACAAAGTATAAGCTATAAGTACAAGTATAAGCTGCTACCAGTTTAAATGACTGTCAAGTCAGCGGACGTATTAACTCCGTAACTCAATGAACAGTCCATGAAAAAAATACTTTTTCCAGCAGATATCTTAGTTACAACATGATTGAGCTAGCAAAGCAGTTTTGTGTTGCTATGTGTGGTATTTATTCAGTTTTGGGAAATTACGACGTTTAGAAAGCACAATCTCAGGGAACGCCATGATCTGTGATGCATCCATATATCAAATGTGCACACCGCCCCCTACTGTATTAGATGGGTAGCACCATGGTCAGCTGAAGAAGAGCGGCTCCTGACGTCACTCTCTTGCGCCGCTCAGATTGCCAAATCATTTTCAAATTATGGTCACTATTTTGCAGGGCAGACCACGAAAATGAAATAGCAATGTCTTCTTTGTTTTCTTTTTGATTATGGCATAAAATGTGCAGTCTTGAAGAAGAAAATGCAAATGCAATAGGATGATTGATTATTCATTTTATTTATGAGTGAAATAATGCAGCCACATTCTTAAAATGAAAAAGCATTTCTGTAAATGCATTTTAATATTCAAATTTTACATTTCAAATTGAATTTTGGTATCTATTTGCTGGGGCATATTTTGAAAATTAAATCTCAAATGACTTTTTCATTTTAATTAAGTAAAAGAATGAGCAGTCTTGAAGAAGAAAATTAAAATGCAAATAGGATGATTGATGATTAATTTCATTTATGAGTCAAATAATGCAGCCACATTCTTAAAATGAAAAAGCATTTCTGTAAATGCATTTTAATTTTCAAATTTTACATTTCATATTGAATTTTGGTATCTATTTGCTGGAGCATATTTTGAAAATTAAATCTCAAATGACTTTTTCATTTTAATTAAGTAAAAGAATGAGCAGTCTTGAAGAAGAAAATTAAAATGCAAATACGATGATTGATGATGAATTTTATTTATGAGTCAAATAATGCAGCCACAATCTTAAAATGAAAAAGCATTTCTGCAAATACATTTTAATTTAAATATTAGTCACGATTCGCTTCCATAGAGAACTACTGTGACTTTCTGTACAGACTGAAGGCTGCTCTCGTCTGCTTTCCAGGCGAGGTGAAGTTCATCTCGAACGAACCTTGTCTCACAGGTTTTGCAACCTGTTTTAGGGTGTGTTTTGCTGAGCAGTGACTGGGGGGCACTGAATAGTTTGCATAGTCGACAGGACATGCAAAAATAGCCCAAAAGAAAAAAAACGTGTGGTTTTCGACTTTACGCATTGAAACACGAGAAAAAGTGCACTCAAGAAGAAAGAGGAATCGATACGTGCCAAAAATGCCCTATGACCTGATGAATGCATTGATAAGAAACGATTTCCAAACCAAAATAACTGCCTGCAGCTAACACAAGACCCTCAATCTAAATACTTCTAGTAGTAGTAGTGTGGGGGGACTATGTCGTCATGCAAATCCAACAAGATCCTTTCCATCCTGAATGTTGAGCTGACAACACCCAGTCTCAGCTATGCACTCGCTGTTAAAGATTATACGTGGACGTGGTGATACACGTTTCCTAAGCCAAACCTCCTCCTGCCTGCAGTATTCAAGGCAGAGTGCGCCGGACAAAGGCTTCATTTCACAGTCCCTCTGCGCTCTGGGAAGGGATCTAACTTGTGGCCGAAACTTTTCGACAGGTAACTTAATCTCTCTGCTCTCTGCATGGTTTCTCACCTAGTGTTTTCAGTGATTGATCAAGACTGTGTTAAGCAACAGCATGCACTCGTAGAGCGATCTGAGTGCAGCTGTAACATCTATGTCGCTGTTTTCACCAGCTGAACTTAAGCTGGGAATGTTTGCTGCTCACATGGGCGCAAAAACAGCTGGTAGTTTAGATTTTGGAGGACATTTGCAGGGTCACAGTGACAGGGAGAGAGGGTCGGACCCACATTTGTGATTTATCATCTAAATACACCCCCTCCCTCTTGACTTTCCTCCAGATATGATGAAGAAGAAGTTAATACTCGATGTGGACACAGGGGTGGATGACGCACAGGCCATCATGATGGCCCTCGCGGCCCCCGATGTGGAGATTTTGGGGATCACCTGCTCCCATGGGAACACACCCCTGGACAACGCCTGCAAGAACACGCTGCGTGTCCTGAAAGCATGCGGCAGGCTGGATGTAATGACATGTCAAAGCTTGTATGTGATGTAATGGTGACTAATGGTGTGAGTGTGGCGTCAGCGTGTTAAACCGTTTATGCTTCACAGATCCCGGTGTATAAAGGCTGCGCAGAGCCCATGCTGGGCCGCAGACGTCACGCTGGGGATTTCCATGGGAAGGACGGGCTGGGTGACGTCCCAGATCCAGATGCTCCAGGTCTGGAGCTGCTGCAGAAGAAAAGAGCTCCACAGGCCATTGTCAAGATGGTCAATGAAAACCCTGGAGAGGTGGGTGGATGTTAAACCCCAAACACTGTTTCAATCCCAGTCTAAAAAATAAAAGTTTGTAAAATTAGTAGCTAAATTAGTGTATTTTTATGCCTTACACTTATTTGATGCTTAATGATAGATGTACTTGCATCTTAATATAAACTGCAGGTGAGTCTGGTGGCTACAGCGCCCCTCACTAACCTGGCCGTCGCAGTCCAGCTGAATCCTAACTTCCAGAAGAAACTGAAGGGGCTCTACATCATGGGAGGAAACACTGAGTGTATGTATATCTCTGTGTCAACATGCACTGTAAGTGTTAACCTTGACGGTCAGCGTGAAGGGTAATGTATTTGGTGTGTGTGTGTGTGTAGCCAGGGGTAACACCACAGTGTGTGGAGAGTTTAACTTTGTAGCTGACCCTGAGGCTGCCTACACTGTGTTGGACCGATACACCTGCCCCACCTACATCGCCACCTGGGAGTTCACCTGCAGGAACAGCCTGCCCTGGGTCAGTAATTAACTGATCAAATAGACCACCTAATTGATGTATTTCAATCAGTGTTGTGGGAGTAAAAGATGGCTTACTTCCTGTCTTTGTCTCCCCAAGTCTTTCTGTGACACATGGCTGGCGCAAGACACCGACAAGGCACGTTTCATGGACAAGATTTACCTCCACACCAGAAAGGTACGACAGTGTGCTGCTTTATTTCAACACACACTGAACAAGAATTGGGAATAAAAGTCACTTGTATGTCTCATGTTCAGTTGTTGTCACCGCAGATGGTCCAGACTGACCGCTACCAAAAGGAGCTGCTGGGAGGACCTGGGTTCAACACCTGCGACACCTATGCTCTAGCCGCAGCCATCGACGACAATCTAATAACGGAGAGTGAAGAGGTTAGGATACTGCTTTCATTCCTTCAACATGTTCTGTTGGGAAACCATTACCCAAACAGGTACAATTAAAGGAATGATTCACCCACTAAATGACCATTTGTATATCAGTTCCTCACCCCGTGGTTCTTTGAGTTGCTGAGGAAAATTTTGTTTTTCCCACATGCCTCCACAGTGAACGAAGAATCCAAAAAACAGAGAAAATTCTTGATGAACTAAATTGATAGGGGTCCATGTTAAACCACAGCAAAACCGTATTAAACATCATTTACAAACTCTCACACAACTTGTGCACCATAATCCAAGTCTCATTTATGCAGTCATATGCTCAGTACTTCGCACACAAACGGCCCTTTACGATGGGGAACTTTAAAGCCAGACTCCATTAACAAAAACTGTAATTTTACCTTGCTGAATACAGGAACTGCTGGTCTACTTCTGCCTCACTCAGGTAGTTTTTTTGTGTTATTGTATGACTTTTGTGATTTTGAACTAACCCTTTAAATCACCAAAGTCACACAATAACACAATTAAACTAACTGATTGAGGCAGACGTAGACCAGCAGCACTTGTGTGCAGTGAGGTAAAATTGCTGTTTTTGTCAATGGAGTCTGGCTTTGAAGAGAGTATACTGTAGGTAATTTAATGAGTTAGGTGAGTGTTTCGACATAGTTTTGCCGTTGTTAAACATGGACCCGTGACTTCAATTCATCAAGAATTTTTGGATTCTTCGTTCACCATGGAGGCACGTGAGAAAAGCAACGTTTTCCTCACAAATTCAACGTGACACGCACTTAGTAATTGATAAACAAATTAACATTTTGTAGGTTAAGTATTCCTTTAAAGCGCAGTTTTCTACTTTCACCAAACATCAGAAAGATATTTCAGTATTCACAACTTCATCTCCCTCCACCAGGTTGCAGTGACAGTGGAGCTGGAGGGAACCTACACCCGAGGCATGATGGTCGTAGACTACATGGAGATGCTGAAGAAGAAACACAAGGCCGTCATCTTGAAGAAAGTCGACTTGGAGAGGCACAAACAACTGTTGATGAATGCACTGAAGTAGTTGGACATCTCTGAGCAAGTAAACATCATAACCTTTGCAAAGTCCAGTGCAGACCACTCTTTTGTAATCATTCCAGACACAACATTTCAATGTCTTGCATACAGTATGATGAAATGTGGCAGTGTGCAGTGACTGAGGAAATGTTGCAGCAATAAAAACATCAGCCACATTTTAAGAGCCCTGAAGGGAGAAAACTATTCAGCTTTCCTGTTTTCTGAAGAAGTCCTTTGTGGAGACACAATGGAAAGCTCTTTTAAAGAATTTTCCTGGTATTTTATTCCTCATAGCAAAACAGATGATCCAGCGCAGACATTTTTCTGACCATTTCTCACTTTTTCTGACCATAAGAGGACAAAAAAATAAACTGTAAGACTTTTTTACTTATTAATTCTACTGGTGTTGGTCTTTAATAGTAGGTTTGAGAAATATTGAAGTTTCTGTATGATTTGTCCTTTTTTCTAACATGTTTGAGATTATTTCCAGTTGTGACAGGAGTCTTAAGGTGGTGGTAGTCTCCCATATTTTTACATTTGTTGGTTAGCATTTTCTATATTTGAGGTTTTATTGTATTTTATAGGCTGTGAGAGACATTGTCTCATCCCAGGGATGTTTTTTATCCATTACTGATGGTGTAATTGTAGCAACTTGAGTGTAAAGAAAGATGACGACTCATATTGTGCTACTGTGAAATCATTACCTCTATGCACGTACATAATTACTATGCAATATACTGGTTCTTTTTGTTTTTTAATCAAATAAATGAGCTGATACTCACTGTGTGTACTGTCTCACAATGTTACCTCTATTTTTCTTTGAATAAGAGCTAAAAAATGTATCAGGAAATTATTATTGATGACTGTCGTCCTGAATTAAATAAGACAAAAGGATCACACCATAAATCTAATAATATCTAATAAGATTTTTGATTACATGCAATACTAATGTTGTGTTCTGGGGAGGTTAAGGTGTATTTGTACACTAGAATGAAAGAAAAAAAAAATCTCAGGAACATTACAAACTCATATGGTGAGGCACTTCCCGGTTGGAGGTTTAAACATCTCAGACTGGATGACCAGTAGGAAGGCATTTGTTCCTCCAGGAAGTCAAACAGAGGCAGCCTAAGTTAATAAAACCTTTTATTGAAAGTGCTCTGGAATGTACACTTTAAGAAAAAACGAAAAGGAAAAAGAAATTGCATCCCATGTTCCTCCACTTTCCTTTTCTCTCTTCAATAAGCAGGATTTGATTTTTTTTCAGTCGTTTTTTTAAAGAAAACTCAAAGAAACAAAGCAACATTTTCTCTTCAGAAACAATCATTTGTTTATATATTACAACCTGCCAGAATAATATTTACAAATCATACAAAAAAGAACAACAATAAAAGCTGTATGTCATCCATCCCCGTTTCTGCAACTTGTCCATACACACCACTGTTCACGGACTGTGGAGCTCCAGCTCAAAATAAGAGCCAAACAGAAAGTTGAGCAACAGTCAACCAGCTCAGTGTCAACCAACACAGCTTACTGAGAGTCATTCCACACCAGATGTTGACTGACAGTAGCTGGAAATAGATTTGTAGTCACCTAGATGTGAGTTGAAAACAGATCTTGAGTCAGCCTGGAGCCAACTAGAGTCCACAGTAGAGACAAACTGGTCCTACTGGACTCTGAACTTGTAAAACCAGCAGAGACCCTTGGTGAAATTCCAGCCCAGAGACACGGAGAGGACGTAGATGAGGCCGAGCAGAGCGAAGGGGTAGAGCAGCACCACTGTGTTCTTCAGGAAGGGCAGGGCTGCGTGGATAACATGAGATGAATACATGAAAACATTGATAGGCACTTTGTGCAAACGTTACAGATCTATAAATTCACAGTGAAACATTAACTACATTCCAACTCCTTCACAGGAAACAGGGTGCGTTTAATGGTGACTGCTTCCCCAGATGGCAATAAACACTCCAAACAATAAAATGATTTTTGAAAAGCCCAAGAACTTGCAAATGTTTGGTATTTTTGCAGTCATTCACACCTTTGGAAAATGCAAATGTGTCCTTAGAATCATTTGTGGTTTGTAACAGAACACAAATATCACCAGAAGTTATAAATCTTACTGTAAGAGCCAAATATGTCATTCACTCAGTAGGCATTAATTGTATTGACTATGTATGCACACTGGGCGGCACTGTTTTGATATTTTGAGCATTACTGTTTAAAAGTCAGAACAACATTGATGCCGTCGGGTGTTTCACCCCAGAAGGGCAAAAGGTTTTTGACCACTGTGGGAATTTTCTTGAACTTGCAGTGGTGAGGTGACACAGTCTGTCTCTCCTCTGCCTGTGGATAAACACCATGCGCCATAAAACGCACACTGAGCTGAAACGAACTGACTGCTCATATTTTTGTGTTGTCTTTGGTCGCAGGCGGAGCAGGTGTTCAGCTGAGTGGAGGAGAAAAGGATCTTTCAGACTGTGACTGGACAACCCTAAATCGGACCCAGTCTGAAATACTGTTGCACTGACACAGTGACGTACTTACAGAAACTGTCTATTCACTGCATTTTTAGTATCATATTTAAACGTGAATGGGACTTACCGTTGTACCCAAGGAAAGTGATGTAGAGATAATAACTAATGGCAATAAGCCACAAAGTGTTCCCGACAAAGTATCCCAGGAACCAGTCGGAGTTTATTACCACCACATCTGAAACACACAAAACAAACTATAAGAATAATGATAAGGGGGGCAGGGGTAATCCAAACAGGGGTCATTTTGACAACTGATATTGATTTAGTTTTGTCTTAGTCTTGTGACAAAAACAGACTTGCTGAAGTCACACATTGTTAGTATGATTTTTAGTTGATGAAGCAAATTAAAAATGGTCACACATGGTCACATGTCATAGCTTTTCCTCACAGTGGGCAATTTGAAGACGGAGTACACAGACGTACATGGATGCAGAGCTCATTGAAATTGAAGAGCGGACGAGGAGAGAGAGGGAGCAGTGTTACTTCAGTAGCACATATACAAAAATTGCAACAGGCAGAGGAACATGTCCGAATCCAGCTAAAGGTAAACACAGACCTTCATTTCTCCTTTTCGTTATGTTGCTGGATAATTATACTAACAATCCGAGCCTGTGTGAAGCCTTTCTGTGTGAAAAAAATGCACTTTTAGTGGACGTATTTTGACATTGTTTGACGCTGTCTGAGTGCCCTATTAATTAATATAGCGTGCGCTCACGGGCTGCAGGCAGGTCAGCCCGTGCTCGAACTGGAGAAATGTCAAATATTGAACATCCTATCACTCATTTAGACAAAAGTAGATCGGAAAATAGGGCCCAGGTTGAAAAAAACATTAGTTCCCCTTTAAGATCCGGACGTTCAGGAAGTTTTCACTGGGAGCCCTTGCCATGGAGGGGCTGGGAACTATGATGGCCAGGGCAAAAATGTAATCTGTTCTGGGTCACTGTAGAAACACGGTGGTGCAACATAGCAATCTCCATTGATGAGGACCCCACTACCTATCGATGTAACAGCTCATTCTAAGGTAACAAAAACACGATTCTTTTTTTTTAGGTGATCATCATTTCTGCCAATATACCCCCCTAAATCCTACACACTGGATCTTTCATGCCTTGTAGTGGGAGACGTAATTTCAGACATAGTTACATAAGTCTGACAGAGTCGCAATATACTCACGGTTGATGAAGAAGAGCTGCAGGAAATGAAGGATGACAAGAAGGGGATAGAAGGCATTGAGGTGAACATCAAATGCGTAGCCCCACTCCACATCAAAGTTTCTGCTGGGATGTTTCAGCAGGTACTTGTTGCTGACAACCCTAAAAAAAGAAATTCAGATATGGTAAAGAATCCGACTTAAAGTTAAATGTTAACATTAGCAAGTAAAAAAAAAAGGTTTGGCATACATAAATAAAACGTCTCAATTACAGTGACGGAAGGAAATGCTATTCATTACTTCCATCTGAGGTAGGCAAACCCACTACTCACCACATGAGGGTTGATATGAGCAGACCGACTCCTATACAGTCAACAAAGACCACCCACAGCAGCAGCTTCAGAGTTTCCACGACTCCCATGTCCAGCACCAGACCAAAGCCTATTGTTGACACTGCAGGGGAACAGCATTCATTAATGATAGCAGAGTTATAACGTTAGGATTCAACTGGCTACATTTGATTGAATAAAGACTTACCACATAGCCAGATGCTGAGCAGCACCAGGAAAGCAGGGTCGTCCCTGGCCCACTGGTCCTTTGTCTGTTTCCTGTAGTGAAAGTTGCGGTAGACTCTCTGTGGTGATGTGAACAAGTAAAGCATCTGCCACAGGGCAAATTCAAAGTCCATCTGTTTGAAGTGGAGCAGCCGTCGCAGGTACTTGTAGCGCTTGGCGCCTGCCGTGTGACGTGCAGCGTCCCTAGAACTGAGGGCACCGTTGCTGTTCGTTGTCGGCAACATGGTGCTGAATGTCAGATGAAAAAAGAGGGAGGTAGGAAACAGGGAGAGAGGAGAGATGACAGACAGGTTAAATTGCTGCAAACATCCTGAGGAGGCTCAGCACTCAACAAACAACATAAATATAACTAAACTAAAGATTACACTGTACTATGCAATATTTTGGGTTATATAAATGCTCAATTTGAGCACCTGATGCTTAAATCTAACTTTGAAATTCAGTTAAGTGTAGAGTAAAACTTCCAGTCTGCAGCTGATAGTGGACATTGACTTCTATATCTTTGAGATGACATGTAAAATTTATCTGAACAATTAATTAGCCTGTCAGATATCTTAGTCTTCATACACTTACTATTTGTTGTGTTCAGGAGGAGACAGTCTGACCTAGCATTCTCTCCTCCTAATGACTATTATATGATCAAGATTTCCACCAAGGTATGCATTTAAACATGAATGTCAAACTCAGCAGGCTTTCTGCACAATTTAAATATTCCATATTTTGCTCAAACTGAAATTATTCTATTATATCTGTACATTTTTAGTGATCATTTTGATGTTTTGTTTATTCTGTCATGTGTCTTGTACTCAGTCTAACCTTCACAGTGACTCGGTGACGAATATAACAGCACAGTAACTGTATTTATATCAGTCAGGACAGCAAGACAATATAATATAATATATTTTAAGGCTTACATGCAATATTCAAACATTAGAGCCCCTGATATGCTATGAATAATGTACTAAGCTATATAAATGTAGGGGGACATTTAGGATTAGGGGTTGCAAGGATCAGGTGGAGCTTCAATTGTGCCATTATACAAAGTAATTAAAAAAAATAGGAATAAACCCATAGTAGTACTATTTTGATGAGCTGACATGATGTTTTTAGACCATTACTGACCTACTGACACAGAGAGAGCAGTTACTACCACGTCAAACTAGTCATGTACCTTTGTTATGACGGGTTTACAAACAATTACAGTGTCCAGTATCTCAAATTTCTCTAATATACCCTGTAAATGTGTTACATATGTCCTAATGCATGCTATAACTGAACAGTGTCGAACATTGCTAACGCAAACTGCTTAAAAAAGAATGACAACACAGAAACAGAGGATGCTATTGCCAACAATGCTACATGTGGACTATGTTACATCAAAAGCCCTAAAATTAGGCATATGTGTATTCCTATATAATAGTTACATAGTTTAGTCACTGCGCAGTAGCAGTTTTATCACCAAAAAGCACTGATATATTGAATTTCCTTGCTAGTTGACGCTGTGTTTGCTAGCAGACACTGTTAGCTAGATGCTAACTAGTTTAACAAGATGGGAGGGCCTCGCCAGGCTTATTTGTAATTAACTTGGCGTAAACGCAGCGGTGACAGTTTGACATTAGCTAGATAACTAAATTTCATTACTCTGGGGAATATTCACCTGTTTTGCTGCACTCCTTCGCAGGAGAAAGCACCAACTCTTGCTCGTTTCTGTAGCTGTTCGTAGATGCTTCCTGAACTGTCGCAAAAATGAACACGTAGCTACTTCCGGTAACAGCCGGTTCATCATGGGAAATGTAGTCGGCGGTAGAAGCCAGTGATGTGACTATAAAAATTAAATTAGATAACAAAATTGGATTTCATTTCCATGTGTACGCCCATCTGTCATGTAATTTAAAGACAAATAACTTAATTAATCTCGGATCTCCAGATGTAAAATTCAGGTGCTGCAGCGGCACAAAGACGGAGTACAGATAAAGATATAAATATAAAAAATAAGAATGAATAAAATAAAATGTCAATGTTATATAACACAATGGCAATTCGGATATAATATTATAGTGATGTAAATTAAAATTTCTTTACCGTTGTTAGACTGCGATATTTATTTTTATTGTGAATTTGGTGATAAACGGAAGTGGAACATTGTGCTATTTCCGCTAATACGCCATAGCTATTTGACTGGGAGTAAACTCAGATCACCGCTGTTCTGGTCCAGAAGGCCAAATAGCGAAAGGTAAGAATCAGAAACATATTTTGCACGCATAAACGCATAAAACTAGTTATTCTTTAATTGCAGTATCAGCGGAAAGTTATGTGTTTGACCTTATTAGCCGCTGTTAGCCCTTGACAACATTGCAGTGCCCGTGTCCTTGAATACTCTTAGCTAACGCTGTTAGCCTGCAAGTAATGAATCCACATTGGAAGGTCCATGCTACATAGTGGCTTCGTCTACTGTCCACATTACTGTAAAAACTGTACATTATCGTGTCCGACATTTTGCTATGTCAGTATGCTTCGGAATATCTCTTTTTCGTATCTGTTCATTATCTCCTTGAAACGTTGACTTCGTGGTTGAGTGGCTTGTTGTTGACAGTGCTGTTAAGATAGCTAGCATTAGCTATGTTGACTCTAATACATCTCTGTAGGAATTGTTGAGTTTGTGCAGTAACGTTATCTGAAAAATAAACTCCACTGAAAGAGTCCAATATGATTTCTTGGATAAGAGGGCAGCATTATCCAGGCTTTGTTGGCCTCTAACTGAGACCTCAACCCTAAAGATATACATATAACATAATCTCAAAGCTTTCTGAATCTGAGTCCAAACTCCAAACTAAAACATGCTTCTGGCTGAAAAGCAAAATAATTATAACTTTTTTATCAAATAAATATTAATGATCAAAACCTGCAGCTATGCAGCTTTGTATGAAATCTAAGCAGTGCAAGATAATGTTGATGATGTTATTGTTAGTGGCATATTAATAATTGTTATGAAACCATGGCTGTACTTAATTATGGCTGAACCATATATCTCTATTATGTATTGTGATAAATGACTGGATACTGTCTTCAGTTTTGCATATTGGAATATTGTAAGTGTTGTCTCTTCTTGGTTAAAAGTGATTTTTTTTTTTTTTTGCCAGACTGATATAGTGGTATAATCATTTGCCTTTATCCATTTCGTCCTTATATTCAAATTACTGCTAATTATTTATCAAAATTCCCACTGTGTAAATATTTAGTGAAAGCACCAGTAGTCAACCTTGTAATATCATCACAATATCGATATTGGGATATTTAGCAAAACAATATATTATATTGTAACTATCAAAAAAAAAAACCCATTTATATTATTACATTATATTTATATATTATATTTGATTTTCGTCTTTTTGCCAAGTTGGGTACTTAATTTTGCATAGTTGTCAGTCATTTGAATTTTGCAACTTGTTGATTAACAAGTTTATTTTGTTGAAAACATATTATGTATCCCAGACTTTTCATTTTAAAAAAATGTTGTGGTAAAACAAGTTGTGCAAAAACCTCAAGATGTACAAACCCTTTTAGAGGACTGTATATTCTCTACAGTACAGAGATTATGAAAAGATTGACCAAATAATTTGTCAGCTTTGTTGAATTTACACCAAACAAATTCAGTTCAAGTTCATCAACAGCAAAGTAATCTGCGTAAGAATATAAATGATCAATTACTCATAATATGAGAATAAGGTTAGCTTGGTCACGTCCAAAGTCTGGCCCAGGGTCTAAGTGGATTGATTTTAAACATCTCATGGCTTGTCTTTCAAAATATACAATATGATTAATGCAGTATTGGTAAACTGGTTAAGCAAGCTCACTTTGCATTTTTTTCTTTTCACATCATGGTGGCAGAACTGTCACACAGTTTATAGACATGCACTAAGTAGCAACAACAGAGGCAGAACTAATACGATGTCATAAACAAACTGTAATCAAGCAAACAAACTGTTATCTAACAGCAGACATTTCCTGCTAGGTGACAGATGTGGCCACAGCAAAGAAGCATAAACTCGACAGTGAGGGCCGCTGCTTTCATAAGCCGTGGAAAAATAAATAGTTTTTCACTGATAGATGAAACAGTTGCGTTTTTCTCATACTTATGTGATTTTTTTTTTTAATAACCCATGTGATGCAAGAAGCAGCTGGCTTTCAGGTATTGCCACGTTTATCTAGTCTGGCCCCCATTTGAAAAAGCTTGGATGCCCCGGGGTTAGCTCAGATGTTGACAGCTTTCTTTTCTGTTTTCCTTTCTCAGAGTCATGTTGCGACTGCCAAATGTCGGCCGGGCTCTAGCCGGAGCTGCCAAGAGCAGCCTGGCTCCATCCAACACTGGTAAGACGAATGTGTGTGGGTGTGTCACATCTGTATGTGTGTCAAGGTCAAGGTAGCAGTTATTCCACTCTGTTTTAATGAGCAGTTTGTTAGTATACTTTTTTAAATCAAATAACTTAATGATTTTATTTTAAGTATTGTTATCATTTGCATTTTATTTCCTGTTTTAAACTCAGTTGTGTTTTTGTGTGTTAGCTGATTTTTTCTAGTTTATATAATTGTCAGAAGCATCCCATGAATAGTTTCCTTTATTTTGGGTTCAGTCTGTTTCCATCATTTTGTGTCAAAACATATTCATTTACTTCATTTAAAGATATTCGGTATCAGTCCAAAGCTTCATTCCTCTGAAGTCCATTTTTGTCTCACTTTTTTTGGGAAACTGAATATACTTAGATGCATTTTATTTATCAGGTGTCGTTAAATTTCAGTAAATTTAACCGTTGTGTTTATCATTTCCAGTGCGTACTCCAGTGCGTGCAGCCAGCAACATGGTGGAAGTGTTTGTAGACGGGAAACCACTGGAGGTGGAGCCTGGAACGACTGTGCTGCAGGTAAAGAAAACATCAGATTATGCTACTGCAAACCAATACAGGTATTTCATGTGGTCCCTTCTTCATATTACATACTGTATTTTGTATGTGTCTAGTTACCAATAGGCACTATTTTGTCGTATGTTGTCCTGACATGATTTAGTCCATTAATGAAGACACGTTTAAATATAATGGATCTGAGCCTGTTGTGTATTTTTGGTTTCTTGTCTGTATAATCTGACTGTTGTCTTTCTCCTTCAGGCCTGTGAGAAGGCAGGAATCCAGATCCCCAGGTTCTGTTACCACGAGCGTCTCTCAGTGGCAGGAAACTGTCGCATGTGTCTGGTGGAGATTGAGAAAGCTCCAAAGGTAACAAAGCGCACGCAGCCACTAGGCTGAAAGTGCATTAAACTGAACATTTAAATGTCATTAGACTAGGTGCCTTTGCTTAGGAACACTTGCAGTACCACTGTCTAATTGATGTGTGTGTGCCTTTCAGCCGGTAGCAGCTTGTGCCATGCCTGTCATGAAGGGTTGGAACATCCTCACCAACTCAGAGAAGACGCGCAAAGCCAGGTACAAATTTAAACTTTCTAATATGATTATGATTTTTCGCAAACTTTTAAAATGTCACCTAAGTTAATAAAGTACTAAAACGAACATTGATGAACATCTATGTGTGTGTGTCTCATCAGAGAGGGAGTGATGGAGTTCCTGTTGGCCAACCACCCACTGGACTGTCCCATTTGTGATCAGGGAGGAGAATGTGACCTACAGGTAACTGTGGAGTGATGTGCAACACATCGGTGTGGGACTTATTTTTCCTCTGGACGAGAGGCTAGATCTTGAGGGTGAACTGTCCCTTAAACCTCCCTCAAATGATTACCTTTAGGTTAAACGGCTAGTTCACCTAAATTACATGCAGATAGTTTTGATTTTGAGGTTTTATTATTTGCCTTCTGTGTTCTCAGGATCAGTCCATGCAGTTTGGTTCAGACCGCAGTCGTTTCTCAGAAGGAAAAAGGGCAGTGGAGGACAAGAACATCGGGCCACTCATCAAAACCATCATGACCCGCTGCATCCAGTGTACACGCTGCGTCCGGTAAGTCCATCATAAACATCCTTACTTATATCCATCATCATATACTGGTGGTGGTGGACCATATGACATCCTCTAACAGCACTGTTATGCATTCCTGTGTAGTTTTGCCAGTGAGATCGCAGGTGTTGAAGACTTGGGAACGACAGGAAGGGGAAACAACCTGCAGATTGGGACATATGTGGAGAAGATGTTCATGTCAGAGCTGTCGGGCAATGTTATCGATGTCTGTCCAGTCGGAGCGCTCACCTCCAAACCCTACGCTTTCACTGCACGACCATGGGAGACCAGGTAGGGCTGGAACTATCACCACAAAAAAGTTATGAGCTGTTTTTTTTTTTTTTTTTTTGAAAGGCATTTTGTTCAGTAAATGTATTTTCTTTAACCTCCTCCTCTGATTTCTTTGCAGGAAAACAGAGTCGATTGATGTGCTGGATGCTGTGGGCAGTAACATCGTGGTGAGCACAAGAGGAGGGGAGGTGATGAGGGTGATGCCCAGGCTGAACGAAGACGTCAACGAAGAGTGGATCTCCGACAAGACCAGGTAAAACCTAAACGTTAAAATACTTCTGACTGGATTAAAGAAGTGAAATCAGTCTTCTTTCAAAGTTAGATCAGTTGCTATGTAGCTCAACAAAGGAGAACAAAAATGACCAAATGTGTGTCCTCAGGTTTGCATACGATGGTCTGAAGAGGCAGAGGTTGACCCAACCAATGGTGAAAGATGAGGCAGGTCAGCTGACCCCGACCACCTGGGAGGACGCTCTGACTCGTGTCGCTGGAGCTGTAAGTTTGCCTGTTTATTCCTCTTCCTACAGTTGTTACAGGTGATGTTTATGCCTTCTTATTTTTACAAGCCATGTTTGCTGTATCGTATTTGAGTCTGTACGTATGAATATGTGTTTGTGTTGTGTGTGTGTGTGTAGCTGCAGAGCGTGCAGGGCAGTGAGGTCGCAGCCATCGCAGGAGGCATGGCAGACGCTGAAGCTCTGGTCTCCCTCAAAGACCTCCTCAACAGACTCAATTCCGAAAACCTCTGCACTGAGGAGCTCTTCCCTATGGCGGGGGCAGGGTAAGACTGTGTGTGTGTCTGTAGTTATATTCAGTTAAAGTAAATATGTAATGTACAGGGTCGACAAAGTGTCTTTAGTTGTACTGGACACAGTTTTTCCTTTCTCTCTCTTCAGCACTGACCTGCGCTCCAACTACCTGTTGAACTCTCGCATCACCGGCATCGAGGAGTGTGACCTGCTGCTGCTCATAGGAACCAACCCACGCTACGAAGCACCGCTGTTCAATGCCAGAATCCGCAAGAGGTATACTCATTCACTCTTTGCATTTATCATTTCAGTGCTCCTCCTGGAAACAGCAGAAGTGGCTTTTATACTGGATGAAATCAGAGTTATGTAATCAGTGTTATTTGTTTGCCTCCCTTTTTTCTGTCTGTCTCTTTTCCTCCTCTTCCTCTGTCAGTTGGCTCCATAATGAGCTGCGTGTTGCCATGGTGGGTCACCAGGTTGATCTGAGTTTCTCATACGACCATCTGGGAGAGGAGACTTCAGTCCTGAGTGAGCTGGCGAACGGCACGCACCCCTTCTGCCAGGTGAAGGACTTGCACGCAGTCTGACTCAGAGGATGTTTGGAGGGAGCTTTGGTGCTGATTGATGAACTGATGGGACTTTCCTTTTTTGGCAGCTCTCTGATGAATTTCTGGCAACTTATGCATAAAATTTTCCTTTCCCTTTTCCTGTCTCCAGGTCCTCTCCGCCGCTAAGCGTCCTGTGGTGGTTGTGGGCAGCAGCGCTCTGCAGAGAGAAGATGGAGCTGCAATTTTGAGGACCGTCTCCACCATCGCTCAGAACGCCAGAACCAGCAGTGGAGTGGAAGAGGGGTGGAAAGTCCTCAATGTCCTGCACAGGTAAAACTTGGCAATCGTTTTAGGTGTGGACTTGTGACGCTGTCAACAGTTTCTGCAGATTCAAGTTGTTTGTGATTGACTGTTTTGCACATGAAGTTGGCCTCTATTAGCGAAGTACAGTAGCTGCTTCCTGCTCATTCTTTATGTGTTTGTGTGTGAGCAGAGTGGCCAGTCAGGTGGCTGCGTTGGACCTGGGCTACAAGCCTGGTGTGGACGCCATCAGAGCAAATCTACCCAAAGTCCTGTTTCTGCTGGGAGCTGATGCTGGCTGCATCACCAGAGCCGACCTGCCTAAAGACAGCCTCATCATCTACCAGGGTACACACACACACACACACACACACACACACAAACACAAACACAGATATGGAGGACCATTAGTCCTCCGGTATAACTTGAGTATCAATGAATGAATGTATAAATAATACAGGAATTAATAAACAGATACAGGGAAAAATGTATTAATAAATATATACAAATAGCTAGATATAGAAATAAAAATTTAATGTATAGATAAATACAGGAATAAATAGATAAATACATAAATAAAAGAAATGTATAAATAAATACAGGGAAAAATAAATAATCAATGCATACAGAAATAAATAAAGAAATGTATAAATAAGTACAGGAATAAATAATTAAATAAATAAGTAAATAAATGCAGAATAAAAAGGAAATACAAAAATTATTTTTATAAAAATAATTATTTATATTTTGCACCATCAAGAATTTCCACCAAGATAAAGTTCAGTCTCATCTTATCCTATCTGTAAATGCATAAATAAATAAATGTATGAATAAATGAAATAATTAATAAATAAACATTTTTACAGTATATGTAATGCATATGGAAATAAATGCATAAATAAATAAAGGTTGATAATTAAGAGGACATAAATAAATGTCAAATACATTTCGACAGTTTTTGTAGAACTACTTTATTTATTTATGTATTCCTTTGTCTGTTTGTCATGAGGTAGGAGGTCCTAACCTCTGTATTTCTTTCTTTATACATTTATTTATTTTAGCATTTATGTATTCTCATATGTATTTATTTTTATATGTATTGTATGTATAATTTCTCCTGTTATTACTTACATATTCATTTATTTATTCATCTATTTCTGTATTCATTTATTGATAGTTGTCACTTTTCGTCGTCCATACTGACACATGCCACAAAGCACACACAAATTCAGTGGAAACCATGAGAATGAAAATATATTAAAGATCATTTTCATCCCCTCCAGGTCACCATGGTGACGTAGGAGCACCAATGGCAGACATCATCCTACCCAGTGCTGCATACACAGAGAAAAACGCCACCTACGTCAACACCGAAGGCAGGAGCCAACACACCCGAGTGGCTGTCACCCCTCCTGGGCTGGCCAGAGAGGACTGGAAGATCCTCAGGGCTGTATCTGAAGTACGCAGGACGTCACTGACATGGCACAAACTAACGTTCATACTGTTGTTAACAATTGAATCTGACCAAAAAGCAGAGTGTTTAAAAGTTATGTCTGTGTGTTTGCAGCTGGCTGGTTTGACGCTGCCTTACGACTCTCTGGATGATGTCCGATCCAGACTAGCCGAGGTTTCTCCTAATCTGGTTCGTTATGACGATGTAGAGGAGGCAAACTACTTCAAGCAGGCGAATGAACTTGCCCAGGTACACACACAAACACACACACATCCTATCCATAGAGTCAGAATGCAGAAGAAAGAAGAAGATAATGATCTGTCTCTGTTTTATCGCTCTGTTCCTCACAGACTGTGAACCAGGACCTCATCGCAGCTCCTCTGGTGCCACCTCAGCTAACAGTGAAGGACTTCTACATGACAGGTAAGTGTATCTCTTTTTTAAATAGTGCAAACACAGACGGCAACAACAAAAATATAAAAATGTCTCATAACCTCTTGTGACCCCTCCTTCTCTGTGTTCAGACTCCATCAGCAGAGCTTCCCAGACGATGGCCAAATGCGTCAAAGCCGTGACACAAGGAGCAGCCGCCGTCGACGAGCCGTCTGTTTGCTGAACACCCAGCACACACAGTCCATCTCCTTCCTCTGCTGAAACGCACACTTCTCAAAACAAACTCGGTGTCGCTCCTTAATTTAAAGTTGTCCTTGATGCTTGTAGTATAAATGGTTTTCACTCCTGTGAGCAAGCTTTGTTGAATAAAGCGTATAAAAAAAACCTATGAAATATGAATAAAATCTTACAAATGTCTTTACTCCAGTTTGAGTGGTTTTCTTTTATTGCATGTTTGGTTGAAAATCAGCTCCTCACATACTTCATTTGTCATTCCTTCACTTATTTTACTCATGTATTAATAAGCTTTAATAAGTTGTGGCCTCCAGCTTCTGCTCTTAACTGCTTTACTTCAAACATTAAAACCTGGCAGCGTTTGCCAAATCCTCTCATATGAAATATGCTCAAATCTGGGTCCTTGCAAGGCCTGCTGACATGCAGGAGGCCCAAAAGAGGAACCCAGAACCCAGAGGTCAGGTCAAGGCCACTGCATGAGTAAAGGAAATAATTAAGACGTTAATGACCTTATTGTGCTGAAAGGAAAAGTGTGACATTTGGGAAATCATTAGATTTTTTTGAGGAAGAACAAGATGGATACCACTCATGACCGTAGAGCCGGATTTTCCGTACTTAAGCTGCTGGTGAGACTCTGGTGTCTTCTCCATCAGAATACTTCAAAATTACCTCAGAAAAAGAGCCACAGATGCAAATTTTGTTAACGTGGCTCAGGAACAGGCCCAAGCCTCAACCACACCTCTGATTACCTGCCAAGCCTACTGATACCTGCTCTGTCTCAAAGTTCTCCACCCACCCTTCATTTCCCTTTCCTTTCCCGTCATCCATCATCCTCCCGACCAACATTCCTTCATCATCTCTTCCCTTCTCCCTTCATCTCTTCTTATTAAATCTGATGCATACCTCTCTTCCAGTGTCTCATTCTTGGTACCATCTAGGGCCTGTAATCAGCTCGGGCTGAAAAACGGCTGAGACGGAACCCCCACACTGAGTCTACCTCCACTTGATCTCCAGTTCATCGTCCCAGATCGTCCTAACAGAAGACATCCCTCTTCCACTTCGTGAATTACAATTCAACTTTGAAATGACATTGTTGTGACGCTACTTGCAAGTGGGAAAAAAAGCAGCTCACATGTTGAAACTCTTTTTTGGAAAATTTGGGGATTTCAGGGGGGAGCAAGTTTATCTTGAGCTCGGGATTTAAGGGCAAGCCTTTGGGGACTGACTGTAAGCCACCTACAATCCCCAAAAAGAGAGTGTATATGTGTCTTGAATAGATCCAGAGTGGGATACTGGTGTCTGGAGTTGGACACAGTTCCTCCAGACAAATGGCTCTTGTCATATACTGTTCCCTGAGAGAGGGAGCGAGAAGGAGAGAGCTCTTAGAACCAAACAGAAGCGCACACACACACTCACACACACACTCAGAGAGAGAAGACAGTCCCATCTCTTCATTCCCTGTCTGCTCAGTGTCTGAGACTGAACACAGTGAGTTTTGCTCCTCTCTGTATCTTAAAGGTCAGTATTATTGCATCCTATAGTGTCGTAGTGCTACTTAGTTTGTGTCAGTTACACCTTTTTGTTTTTATACTTAGATATTGCTATATAAAGTTTGGTTGTGAGGCTGCATGTAGTTTTGTACTTTTAATTTTCTGTTGCAACTTCACGATGACTCTTCCTCTCTTTAGGGTTTCCATGCAGGGACAGACAGCGGACTAATACTGGGCCCAACAGGAAAATGGTTCCAGTTAAACTCCTCATTCTGGGAGCTCAGAACACTGGAAAAACAGGTAGATGACAAACTACAGACAAACGTTAATGCACAGACACGCAGGTAGACAAAAAGGTGGAGAGACAGGATGAGAATGTGTGTGCACACACTTAGGTCAGACACACTATCCCATGTTTGTCATGTGAAAAACTTTAGTTAAAGTAATGAGAAGAGGTTAAGTTTAGGGTTAGGTTTTGGTCACGGTTTAAGAGGTTTTGCTAAATATGGAAGTCGCACACAGGTCTAAAGCTGTCCCTCTTTCTCCTCATGAGCATTGGAGTGTAAATGTATCCAGCCAACTACTGCCTTATGGCTTTTGTCAAAACTTTTCATGGTGGTAAAAAAGATCAGGATGTTTTAATGAGGCATTGTAAAGTGTGGTGTTCATTTTGCATAATTTAATAAGAGCAGTCTGATGTAAGTGACTTGTTGGGTTGTTATTCTCCATAAAACGAAAGACTGATGAGTAAACTGACTCTTTGTACAAGACACCATCACTACAGGCAGTGGTGGAGGAAGTATTCAGATCCTGTTCACACTGTGAAAATACTTAATTATAAGTAAGTTAAGTAAGTCCTGCATTGAATATGTTACTGAAGTAAAAGTATGCAAGTATAATCAGGAAAATGTACTTTAAGTGTTAACAGTGTGAGTGCTCAAGCAGAAAAACCTCCAAATTATTCAAAAGAAAAACTGAGTCAGTGAGGGAGTGACATTGTCGTGCTATGTCAAACTCTCACAAGCTTGTCCTTAATTTCCTTCTGGATTAATAAAATATCTACCTAAAAATAAAGATAAAAAGGAAAAGCAGCAAATCTTCACATTTGTGAGGCTGGAACCATGAGATGTTCTGGCATTTAAAATGACTATGTTCATTAGTCGGACAGTGTTTAATTGATTTCGTAAAGGAAACTTTGTTGTTCTCTCATGTCTCTGGTGAACGAAGAATCCAAAAACACGGAAAATTCTTAACTCTTTGATGTTTAAAAGGGTTAGTTCGGATCCACTGAAGTCACACAATTACACAAACTGACCAACTGATCAAGGCAGTGGTAGACCAGCAGCTCCTGTGTTCAGCAGGGTAAAATAACTCATTTTATTAATGGAGTCTGGAGTTTAATGAAAGCAAAGATAAGTTTCACTGGGGCGTCGGTGGCTTGGTGGATGGAGCGGGCACCCCATGGACAAGGCTGTCGTTGCAGCGGCCCGGGCTCGAGTCCAGCCTGTGGCCCTTTGCTGCATGTCATCCCCTCTCTCTCTCCCCCTTTCACTCTTAGCTGTCCTGTCCATTAAAGGCAAAATGCCCCAAAAAATATCTTTAAAAAAAAAAAGAGATAAGTTTCACTTTCCGATCAGTTCCACGTCAGGAAAGGGCTGTTTGTTTGAGAGGAGCTAAGCATATGACCGGACAAATGAGACTTGGATTCAGGGTGTCCACAGGTCCTTAAAAAGTCTTAAAATATCTTAAATTCAGATTCAATATATCCAGTCACATTACCGTTAAAATTTCTCCAGCCAGACAGACCAAATGACTGTTTACAATCACTGGACAGACTGAGGAAAAATATTTTTTTCCCGCAGTATTTCTGTGAATATTGCAATAATAAATAGCATTTATGACAGCAATTTTTAGTGATTAAAAGGTCTCACAAAGTCTTCTATTTAACTTGGTTATATCTGTAGACATCCTGGGATTGTACTGCACGAGTTGTGTAAATGTGAGTTTTTGGATTCTTCGTTCACCGTGAAGGCGTGCGAGAAAACCAAAGTTTTCTTTATGAATTCAGTGTGACACAGGGTGAATAACTGATATACAAATGGTCATTTTATGGATGAAGTATATACCTTTAAATATATGGTTGGATAGCTTCATCTACACCAAAATATTCATATTGTACACAATATTTTTACAATGTTTCCTCCCGAACTATTGTGGATAACAAGTATAAAGTGGCAGGGAGAGAAAAGTACCTCAAATTCGTACTTAAGTAAATGTACTTTGTTACACTCCACCACTGTCTACAGGACATTTACAGCAGATTTATTTCATAGGAGTTCATGTGTACACGTTTGATTATGTGCTAGAAAGACCATAAATCATATCTGTAAGGTGAGATGCTGATGTGACAGAGGCAGACAACAAGCTTTAATCCCTGAAAAATGGATGAAAAGCTGCTCATTTCTCAGCTGTAAAGGCTCAAATAACAGCTTAAACAAGTCAGAGTAACCTTTTAATGTGTCCTGCCAAAAGGAAATACAGAGAGCCCTCAAACAGCAGACGTCAAACAAACCATCCAGACTCCTTTCATCCAAACACAGAGAAAGCACTTCTGCGTTTGTTTAAATAAGGCAGGTAACATTACCAAGAGGGTGATCCTCTTACCCACGTCACACATGAACATACAGACGGCTGCAGATCAGACGGACATATGTGAATCAAACTTCATGTGTATGAATGCACAGTATTAGTTAGTGTGTGTTTCTGGCAGTTCATTCTGTTGGTGTCTGTTTTGTGTCTCCAGCACTGTGTGTTCGTTTCATAACCAAGCGCTTCATTGGTGAATACGACCATAAGAAGGGTAAATATTCATTCCAATAAACAGCATTGAAACGGAGGAAATAATAAGGATAAAATAAGTAACACATGTGTTTGTTTTACCACAGAGGTGACCTACCGATGCAGTCGGGTGGTGGACCAGGAAGCTATTGACCTGGAGATATTGGATATAGCCTGTAAGGTAAATATTGGCTTTCAGTTAGTAAGTATTTCCGAAATGTCAAACAGTTCCTTTTGTTTGCACCAGTGGTAGCTTTGCACATGACATTATCTCCTCCAGGAAAACTGTGTGGCTTCTTTGGAGTCCTCCATCCGCTGGGCAGATGGTTTCTTGCTGCTCTACTCCATCACACAACGCCTCAGCTTCCTGGAGGTCCCTCAGCTCAAGAAACTCATCGACCAGACCAAACAGAGTCTGGGTAGGAAAAATTGTGGGGTGAACTGTCCCTTTAATGAGCTACACTCATTTGACAGCATTAAGATAAAGGCCGCGTGTGTAAAAACATGCCTTCTGCAAGCTTTGGCAGGAAGTCAGTGAAATTATTTGAACTCTCTGATGTGTTTTCATAGAAAATAAAGTGTCAGCATCATCAGTTTGTGTCAACATTATTTTGGAGACACATGAAAGAGACTTTGGACAACTAACCAACACTCCAGCTGTTGAGCTACTGAAACAGCTGCACGATCTCCACAGGAACACTGTGTTCACTATGTTTGCTCTTAAAGCCCATTGAGTCTCTGCTCTCACTCAGTCTGCCTATTGTCACCTTCACACAAACACACACATGCACAGATGTAGCGTACATACAGTATAGTCCATGTTTGGTAAGCCATCCTGGGATCTGTAGGTAACATGTTAACACAGACTCCCAACTTAGCATGCCATAACATCATCCTGTCAGTTTATTGTCACCTTATTTTACCATGTGTGTGTGTGTGTGTGTGTGTGTCAGTTGTTCCCACAGTGCTGGTAGCCAATAAGGCAGACTTGGAAATTGGCAGGGAGGTGACAACAGAGGAAGGACAGAGACTGGCAAAGGACTTAAGGTTTGTTTGTGAGTGTTTGCAGTTAATTCCCACTTGCACTTGTATACTTAGATTTAAAATAGTACACATCCTACACACTGTATTTCCTCCTGACTTTTTATGTTTTGTTTTGTTGATATGAATTACACTGCATGTGTGTGTAGGTGCAGTTTCAGGGAGCTGTCGGTCGCAGAAGCTTTTTTAGCTGTGGAAGCAGCCGTGTTTCAGCTCATCAGGTTTGGCTCAGTTTTTATTGATTTGTTGAAGCTCAAGCATACAACATAAGCTGCGTCCCAATTCCATACATTCATTTTATTGAGTGTTCACACTGGACATGTAACAGAATAAAGCATACAAATACAGCAGCCTGCATGCATACTTGATACAGCTTGACTTTTGAGTGTGCTGTTGACGGACACTGTTCTCCCACAGTGCAATGCACAAAGGAAATGAAGGAGCTTTTCACAGCTGGAAAAAAAAAAGTAATAAATTTGGATGGTGATGAGGCAGCTCCAGTGATGCCCCCCACATTGATTGTAAGGAATGAAACATTTACCAGGAACAAGCCTTCTCAGAGCAGCTCCAGAGGAAAAAAAATCTAAGAAGACATTTTGCTGTCTTTCTCTGAAGTTTAAAAGGCAAAGTCACAGTTGTATAATTTCCTTTTGGAGTAAACCTGTAAAAGCATGTTGATTTCTTGTATACTATCTGCAAAACAGTAAAAAGATCAGGGCATGGTAGTGTGTGGTATGGAATTGAGACAACTGGCACTTGGTGGTGATGCTTTGTCTATCGTGTCTGACAGGTTGGTGTTGGATCAGCAGCGCCCTCTTCCTGACCGCCGCTCCTACATGCTGACCGTTCGCCACGCTCTGACCAGGAAGCTAACCCGATCTAAGACCATGCAGTGGTGACTGCAAACAAACAGTTCACTGGTTTTTATAGTGGGACATTTGAGAACACTCTTCACTTATTTGGCTGTTTTCTAGCTTCAGTCTGGAGCTCCTGGCTTTCTGTATTCATGGTTGTTGAGGCCTGTGGGTGTCACTAAGGATCATGCAGGGAAAGTGAGCAACATCACAAAAATGCTTTGATATTAAAAGCAAATCACTGTAGATAAAAAGTGTGAGCTTGCCTGCCTTAGAGAGATGACTGAACATACAAACTCCAATTTCACTTTGCAGTTCTGTTGATATTACTGCACAATTCCATCTCTGAGGTTGGATCTGGATGAATACAACAACAGAAAGATAAATGTGTCTTCAGTTTAATGGGTAGAGGGGGAGCAAATATAAAGTGGTCCAAATGCACTTCCAAAAACAGATGATGTTCCTTTTTAACTTGCATTTTAGATACTCACCAAGTTATTTTAGAAGACAAAAATATCTGTGCAGTTGGGGTCAAAATATGGCGATAATCAGAATATATTTCTCTTATTGCAGCCCATATTTTTGTTTACTGACATGATTAAACAGTTGCACTTGGTTAAGTGCATTTGACTCTATCCTTATGTCCTTATATGTAATGTGTTGTATTCTCCAGTAGAGGGCGGTACAGCCATTTCATCCTGTGCAGACTCACCACAGTCCCACAGTGTATCAAATTCACTATTTGACCAAAAGTATTTGAGTATCCCTGATGAGTTTGATACGGAAGAATCTGACCCAGATCGAAGTCAGATCGAAAATCTGAAAGGAGGTTGTTATAGGAGATGATTAATGCCTATGGTTTTGGACTAAGAATCATATGGGTATAATGTTGGGTGTCCATGTAGTTTTCGCCTGGCTGTTAACTTCATCGATCAGTTTTATAACTTTTACAAAACTACAAGGATCTAACTAGTCTGTGAGCTAGTCAGTGAAGTTGGTAAGTAAGGCATATAAACTTGTAGGAGTGCGTAGATAATATAACATTGTGTAAAGAATGAGGCTGGCTTTGATTACAGTCTTGGCCTTATTTAACTCAATGTTCCTCTCCATGCATCTCCCTCTCTTTCTCCTCATGGCACACTCTGAACTTCTGAACTTTATGATCAGCGAGAGACATCTGAAAAAAGAGACACAGGAAAAGGCAACGCAGAAATTAAGAGAGACTATAACAGGGAAGGAAAACATTGGGATTCTTTGGCATGTGATTCGTCTGTACGGAGGAGAGAAAGAAACGACGAGCGGCTGTTTATATAAACTGCTCTGGCTGCTCACTCGTAAAGGCCTGATGGGAAAATTGACTGGGTGCTGATTTCCATCTCACCACTCTGTCCTCCCCCATGATCATTTTTTATACATCAACTGCTCCACCCAACGACAACTAACCAACCAACCAACCTCAGAACCCCACTGGGCTCCATGTACAAACACAGAGGATGAAAATGTGCAGACAAATTTTGGCTTTAAAGTTTTTCATTCTACCACATCCCATTTTTGATTCTATTTATGGCTGGTATTTACCCATTCAATGTTTTGTAGTACATCTGTCACTGGCGGGGTCCGCCTTTCCCACGTATTATTAAACTACACCTGCTTTCATCACCAGTAACCACAGGTGTCACTAAATCAGCCATGACTGAATTCTTAGAGAAGCTGTATGCGACATTCAGAGCATATCTATAATTCAGAGTCTGAGCCAGGATTGTTTGCACACGGCTCTCAACATGGAGGTGGCTGAGCCGGCAGCTAGCAGCTAATGGTGCTAAGAGTGCTAACAATGGTAACAGTGCTGACAGAGCTTACAGTGTTTACCTGGAGGGTACGCTTTTGCAACAACATGGTCCTGTTATCAGCGGTAACAGCCATAGGAGCGCAGTTCCACACAGCAGCAATCGCGAACCATAACTCCGCTACAGCTTTATGTAGCAAATAGTTGTTTACTGCTATATTAATGCTAATGAGTGTCCAATACAGAACATTTAAAGACCATAATCTCCTCCTTTAATTGAGGCCAAGCCCAGCATCAGGCCATCAAAGCTCTCTCTGGCACAGCCAAACAGGCAAGCCAGCGTCTATGGATGAAGAGGAAAGACGCCATTTAGGTCCCGAAATACAACTCACAACAGCGGGGTACAAGGGAGTAAAAGCAGAGGGGGGTACACCTGAGATAGCAGGTGTTGCCAATAAGCCGTCTGGAGATGGTGAAGGGGGGGTACCCACTTTGTGACCTCAATGAAGCTTTCCCTAAAAAAATCTTCCTGTGCTTCTTTATGTAGCTTTTTCTCTGTATACCTTGGTCCTAATAGCACAAGTTTTATTTCAGGTGAGGTGATAGGTTGGATGATGATGAGGGGGGGTCCTGCTTGGAGCCCCCAAAAGGTCTTGTGCCGGCCCTGACCACTAATTCAACAGACTGCTTGGGAACAGAAGTCAAACTTAAGTATTAATTTACATTCATCATCATGAGTGGGTGCCACAGTGAATACAATCAAGCCTCTTAACAGGGTCAGCACAGGCAGTGAGACAAACAGATGATGTGAGGACTAATAGTAATGTTTTGGTAGTGATTGTGTGATGGAGAGTGAAGCTATCATTTACTCACACAGACAAACATAAACTATATTTTCTCCACCCCGAGGCTGTGATGTTTGTTTGTGATGCCAACAAACCTGGCTGTATTTGAGAGACAGACAGGCGGAGATAGAAGAGGATGATGACAACAATGAATGTGTGGAGGGGTAATGACATCACAGCGGTCACCAAGGAGACGAAAGGTCAGAACCCAGAGTCACCTCTTCAGCTAATGCATTCATGCTCTGTCTCAGAATAGAGGATGAGTCATACTCGCTGCATCATCGCAGCAGGAGCCAATCAGAGACCTGTCTGTCACAGCGTGCATCAACTGATAACCAACCAATCACAGAGCCATAGCTTTTGGGTTGTACAAATATTTTTAAAATACATTTTTAATCAAATGTATTCCCCTAATCCATAACTAACACTTATATATAAAATAGGGTTATTTACCTTGTAACAATATATGAATGCTGAATATATAAAAATGACCTGAGTCTTTGTGTCCAGCTCTCACTCTGCATCCTGGACTGTGTCCTGTGTCCAAGAGGAGGTGGACACACATAAAAGCTGATCAGTGCAACTGAGTTGAGTTTAAACCATAGACTGTATAAATAATGGATATAGCCACCATGATATCACTCAATGGTTTGTGGACTCCTGTTTTCAAACCTTAAGTTTGCCATTTTGGCCATCGTCTTTTTGGATTTTGGAGCCAGAAGTGACCATATTTGGATGAGAGGGCGGAGATAACCCTGATGCTAGTTGCTAGCTTGGTTAGCACAGTGCATTTACAGCTATTTACACCATATTATTTTAGTACAACCACATGCTGGCCAAGACTTTTAGGCGACCAAAATGTTAAAATTAACTTTCTTGCACCGAAACACACTAAAACAGGAACAACTACATCTGTGTCTATGCACTGTGAATCTGGGGTTACGTCATGGTTACATTAGGTAACTGATGTCGTCGTAGCAGCTTGTTGACAAACAGCACCCACCTGTTGGCAACGCCCTTAATTATGCATAACTTTAAGCACATTTAAATGGGTGAATTACATAAAAATTCATCCCCATACAATTGTCACGAACGGGGATATTAGCTATAGAGACCAAGACAGTATTTTTACCAGGCTGTAAACATGTTTATTTCTGCAGGGCATCATAACATGGGGGTCTATGAGGACCAACTTGCTCTTGGAGTCAGCCTCAAGTGGCCATTAGAGGAACTGCACTTTTTGACACTTTCATGTTTGCTTCATTTTTCAGCCCCGGAGGTTGCAGCTTGGTTTGAACGGAGTTTCTCCTACTTTGCAGACAGCCATTTGCTTCCATTAATTACACCACAGTTTCAAAATTGAGTTTATTTCAAGCAGGAGTGATGAATTATGACAGCTCTGTCAATATGACTGTGAAAAAGATGAAAAATACCATTCATAAATAATCATGAAAATAGGGTTTGATACGAGAAACATAATTAGAATGATCATTTTAATATAAAAGGCAAAATGTGGGGTTTTGGTTGTTTTATTTACATTCAGCATTTCTCATTGTCTGCTTCCTTCAGGCACAACAATTTTGTTAGATGCATTTCCCATTTTCTATACAACCTTCACAAAGACATTTTTGAATGTTTTGCAATGTGCTTTGTTTATGTCGACATTGCCTTCTCCTCTTTACCTGGCAAATTACTGCTTCTGACACATATTACCTTAGCAGAGTTGTGCACCACTTTATAAGTTATGCAAACAACATAAAACATTGCCCCACAGTGCCCCAAGTGGTCAAAAACTCCACAGGGTACCTTTAAATTTGAAAAAGGATTAGTTTCATTTATTGTACTCAAGGGAAGTTTACCACAGTTATGCAACACCAATGTGTGTGAGAGAAAAACAGAGACACCCTGTTCATTGAGGTGGGACACCTCCGTAAACTGATATCTGGAGGGAGAAAGGAGACAGTGAAAAGAAAAGAGGAGGAAGCACAGATAGGGGGAATGAGCGAAATGGAAAAGGCATGAAAAAAGAAAAACCAGGAAGAACAAGGTGGGAAGAGGATGCAGAGTAACAGGAGAACATTACATAACCATTACTAACTATTGTTTGAACTGGGACATAAAACATACCCACACACACCTGATGGTATTCATTGCTCAGTATGACAATAGGGTTTAACTCTAACACACCCTCCGCAATGACGATGATGTGAACAGCAAAGTCAGGGACAAATCCATGGAAATATCAAGTAGCACATATTAAAGGAAATGTCATTATTTTATTCACTGTATGCAGTCGATGTCTTGGTAGGTATTTTATAAGTATTAAGCGCCATCATCAGGTCCAAATTTTTATTTAGTGCTGATTAATTCTGTAAATAAATAACACTTGGAAATGCCCTTCTTACAAGCCTCTTTACTGAAATCTACCCAGATTATGTAACTGGTTTAGAGCTGCAGCACACACACATGCACCTCTGATACCTGCAACACACTGGACAGAGTTTCAGTCTCTCTGTCTCTGCCTCTGTCTCTCACAGGAGAAACAGTCTGGGGCAGGATGAGAGGTGAGGAATGAGATGGGCGAGCCTGAGCTATCATGGAAGAGAAAGAAATATCTGTTTCAATCCCACTTTGTGTGTTGTAGCTGCAGGTAATATATCAGGATGTCAAAACAGGCTGTCTTTTTCTGTTGTTCTTTCACACACAACACAACATGTATGTCTTATTTTGATTGTCTTATTTACATTAAAACATTAACTAATTAATTAATCAAATCGCAATGACTCTGTCTCACCTAAAGGGGGTAATATTACATCTGCACTCTACTAAAAGCTCCAGTTCCTGCTGGTCGACATTTCCACTGACATTTGGTCTTAAGGCAAGAAAAGCCCAGGTGGAACTAATAACATGAATGAGGGCTCAGTTCCATTTAAGTGTCCCAGGATGTCATACCAGTGAGCCGCCACACACAAAACAGATCAAACAAATGAACCCAACATGGCCTCTTAAAGGCCACTTAGCCTGGCTGATCAGACCTCTGCTCAGATGGAAGTCGTACTGACAGTGATGTCAGGTCACCGAACTTGTTGTACTAATGAGAATGATGAAGCTGTAATTTGTCCCCCCTGGCTAACAGGAGAGTGAGGGAGATGTCAAACCAGTCTGTGCACACACACACAGTCCTGACAGGACAGCCAGTGAGTCAAAATAATTAAAGTCATCTGTGTGAGTGTGTCATGGGTGTGCAGGGCACTTTGATGCTGCAATAATTCCCCAAATCTACATCTTTGTCCCATGCTTACGAACATTACGGAGACAGGAAATTGGCGATGCAGATGGTGAGATGGAAGCCTGATTGTAGAAACTGTTGAATATTTTTGGGCTTTTGTTCGTATGTACTTTTTTTTAATGAATCCTCTGCATTGTTTTGTAAATGAGACCCCTGTTGCATTTTTTTTGGAGAGAAGGAAAAGTTATGGGAGATAAAAGGTGGGCACACATCAACAGGTGCTGGTCTAGTTGCCTGTCTCTGACATGCCAAACAGCGTTGGAGAGACACTGATTTTTAACTTAAAACTGCTTTAATCAGCATTTACCGGTTTAAATCGCCGGGTCCATTTGTTTTGGAGATGAGGAGACCATGCATCCATCAATTTTCATCCACAGATCCAAAGCCAGGTCGCGGGGTCAGCATGCTGACGTGAAACTTTTTCAGTGTTTTTACCAGTTTTAATCACACGATCCATTTGTTTTGGGGAGGAAGAGACCTCTGCAGATAATTCAGCACTTGGTAAAAACCTCCTGAACAATGGTTAACCAGGTGAAGTTTCAACTGGTTGCAATCTGCAATCCTCACCACTGGATGGCACTAAATCTCCCTAAATCTTACACACTGTTCCTTTAAAGGCTAGTTCACATTACACGATTTTCACCCTGATTTTGCGTTGTGAAGACTATCGTAATCTTTTGAGTGTTCATACCTGGCGACGTGTGTTTCTATCATCGGGAATCCCACTAACTGCGTTACGACCTATGTGTGCACACCACAAGATTTCTCCACCAAACCCTCGCCAGCAGAGCCCCAGATAACGCGGTGATGTCACCAAACTACGTTTTTTAACTTGGAGATGACACATCGTAAAAGCATGGGTATTCTTCCCACTGTTGAATCAGATCTGCCTCCAGGGCCTGGGTCCAAACACAACGCACTACCCGTGATCCTGTGGACGCTGCCATTGTTGTTGTTGCTTGCCGGCTTGTCAGTGTTGCCAGATCTTGGGAGAGAAAGAAGCAATCACGGCTATGGAAACAAGCCCTAAAGAAGCGACGGATATTTATAGAGAAAGGCGATGTTTCGAGAGCAAGCCCAAATAAGCAACTCCACTTTCGAAACAATCCCAAAAAAACCCAATCCGTAACCTGGCAACCCTGCGGCTTGTCCTCCTCACATTTCTTCCATCCTCCTGCGTGCTGACGTGGAAAGTATCCCGCCTCTCATTGGCTGATGCTCTTTGTCAGTCGTGTCAGACTTCTCCAGTTTTCTAGCATGCCAGATATCCAGTCCCAGTCACAAACGAGGGGGCGACTTGCTCATAGGCTTGTTCACACATGAGGACTCGTCATGGTAGATTATCTGCCGACTCACCTCCGACCCAAGGTGGCTCTCAAGATCCTCTGCGATGTCAAAATCGCAGTGAAAAGTGGAAAGTGGAATGAAAGGTGAAAGTGGGCTACTCAGTGTGTAAAATGGCTCCAATCAGAGTGCCATACTGCTACTGCATTTTGATTACATAGTGGTATTATTAGCACAGATGCAATGTATTGTTGGTGCTGCATACAAAATACATAAGTGCTGCATTTCATATACAAAACCTTAGTTTGTAAAATGATGGGTAACTTTGGCTTTAAAATAAGGGAAATATTTCCCTCTGCAATGTAGAATTACTAGGTAACATGAAATTGAAATACTCAAGCTGAAGTGCCCTTAAAATTATACTTAGTCACAGTAAGCAAAGCCTACTTCTAATAGCATTAAATACTGTTGTTAAGATGGGATTTGACATTAATATTAATATTTCTGTGTTTTGGGCGTGCTCGTTATTTGACGCCACGAGGCGGGGCTTCTCTGAATATTCATTGGCGCGTGGGAGAGACAGCGCACGCGAGAAGCCAGAGGCTGAGCCGCACGCACACAGCTGGATGGATAGCAGCGTCTCCGCCACAGCAGCCAAAGGATGTGAATTTTGACATTTTTTAAAGTTTGTCACTCACAGAAAGCAGCAGCTGGAGGCAGCTCGACTCACCAGGTCCACACACAGGCGGTGAACATAACAGCTGGATACTAACACAGCACGCGGCAGCCGTCTGAAAACAAACTGCTCCATTTTAATGAGTTGATTTGAAGATAGTTAGCTACTGAGCATTCGTCCAGTGAGCTGTAGACACACACAGTCATGATGGAGTCTATCTTAGACAGTTTAGCAGCAGAGAAACTCTACCCGTCCGGCGGGACCAACCTGTTGGACCTGGAGGAACTCAGCGACGGAGATTTCCTCACTAATGTGGTGAGTTATTGCTCTAAATTTGCCCCATTTAGCTTTATGTCCCACATGTGAGCCCATAGTTTGTATATTCACGAGTATAAACTATCCACTATGCTGCTGGAAGTCAGCTGTCAGTATATCAAACGCACCTCTGCTGCCTGTTCCGCCCGAAGCCGGACCTCAGGAGGGCGGTGCAGTTGTTCAGATCCTGACTGACATCCGGGGCTCGTACCCTGTGTGCGTATGTTTGTGTTTAATTGTGCAAACCAGTGTGTGTGACTGGGAACAGCAGCACAGACTGGCGAGTTACTGGTTAACTTGTGTATTGTGTTTGTGCTCAGCGGGCAGGTGTTGCAGTCCTCAGCTGCAGACCTGACTATTAATACAACGTGTGTGTGTGTGTGTGTGTGTGTGTGTGTGTGTGTGTGTCCTGAACAGTATCTGCTTTGGTGTGTCTATGATAGAGACTAATGGACTAATTATTCATTAGCTATCCATTAACTCTTTCAGGGTTTCACTTCATGACACCCTAATTAAAAAGAAAACTCATCAAACTATGGAAATGCATTAATCACAGTAACTTAAGTCAGATTTTAAGCATAATATTTGATAATCAATTCATCCCTTGATTAATTTCAAAGCGTAAATGACGAAATTTCACCTGTTGCCTGGTTTTCTCAATCTTCTGTCATAGCAAACTAAATATTTTGGGGGTTTGCTCTGTTGTTCAGTCAAAACAAGACATTTAAAGCTGCTTTTATGGGCTCTGGGAGCTTGTGACTGGCATTTTTAATCAAGTAATTGAAAAAAGAAGTCAATAGATTCACTGATAATTAATTAAATGTCTAACTTTTTACATTTATCTCAACTCTATCATTGCAAAGTGAATCCCAGACAGTTATGCACTGTCAAACTGCAATCATGCGTGCCATATCTGCCTCGGACACTTTAATTAAATCTTGTCCAAGCAGCTCAGTAGTGCTGCAGAATAACAGGTGCTGCAGTACAGTTCAGGCTGTTGCGATAAAAATTCAGAGGACAGTTACATCTCCCTCCTGTCTAAAACCACCTGTTGTCACCGATCCTCTCTCCATATCCTTGTCCAAGAGCAACAGGTTCCCTTGGGCAACTGCTGCATATATCATCTCCTGTCTCACCTGAGTGATTGTGTCTTTAATTTTGGACGCTTGTGTCTGTAGAATCATGCCTGTTCATTTATGTAACAATCACTGTGTTGCGTATAAGTGAAAGTGCTGCAACAGGAAACAATTAAGCAATCATTAAGCAACAATAAGCAACTGTCTCATGCCCACTTTTGGCAGTTGCAACTGCACTGTTGCATGTGAACCTAGTCAAATCTAAATGTAACGAGAGCCCTGGCACCAGCCCTTAATGCATGACAATGTATTCCTCCCCATCCCACCCTGTTCCCAAGTGCACTGCATGTGTGCGGTGCACCTCCAGCCACAAAATGCCAAAAAGTACACTGCCATGCCCTCTGCGTGCGCCACGCTTGACCGAGCTTTGCACTCTTAACTCATGGAAACAGACGGAGAGCTGTTTCACTGCCGCACACTGAGAGTTTAATGATAAATATCACAATATCAGCAGGAAGTACTCTTTCTTTATTTCTGTTCTCGCTGTCTCCTTTTCCACTCTGTGTCATTTCCTTTTTTTAAACAGCACAGGTTTTTTAAAGCAGACGTCTATTCTAGTCAGTGAGTCAGCCGAGCAGTCTGCATGTGGTTTAAACACCCCCCCCCCCCCCCCCCCGTCCCTGTTCTAAATAAAGTAGTCCACTCTGCTGTGAAGCCACTAGGCTGGGCTGTACCACTGAGGGCATGGGAAAGGATGGCTGATTTATTGCTCTGCAAGATGCCATGCTGATACATATTTGAATCTCTCCTCAGTCTATAATCTGCAGGTGTGTTGTGTAGACAGGTGCTGTTGATGGAAGCATCAGAGACCTCCTGTTGCTGATGCTGGTGCTGCACAAGTAGCATGGCTTTATCGGTTTTTGCTGAAAACGGCCTCTACAGGTGGTGAGACTGAACCAAAACAGTAAAATCAAAACCAGGAGCAGAGAGGTGCCAGTGAGCTGAGAGGAACAGCAGTTGGGGTTGACTCATCACGATGAATGACTCTTTCACATTACACCCCGTCATTGTATCCATTGTTAAAATAAAGATATTGATTATAGCAGCTATATGATGCTGGGAGAAGAGCACAAAAGAGGAGATCGCAATTTTCCCCATTCAGACAGTGCTGCTGTATATGTGCAATTTTTTCTATAATGGTTAGGACATCATTACTGGACATCAGCTCATTGGATTTCGTTAAGATGTGCTTCATGCTGCAGCACAGCAGAGATTCACACATTTCCTGCTCTGTATTTTGTTCACCTCTTCCAGTAAACTGTGAGCCCTGTTGATAACCAGGAGGAAAGACTGTGTAGATAAGAAATAGGAGTGGGCATTAGAGAGCTGATGGAGGTTGCTTAAGAGAAATAATTGGGTGAATTGACATTGTCATTCAGTCATTATGTCTCATAGAATTAACTACCTGTCCCAGTATTTTGAAAAGAACAATAGTCGTTTGGACAAAAGTGTACCTCCATTCATTGATCATTTTTAATTGTGCAGGAAATTCAGCTTTCAGAAGCTTCAAACACAGGCCAAATTATCTGAGCATGAAGTACGCTTTTCTCTAACTTCACCAGCTGGCCACTAAGGACGTTGATATGTGGTTGACTTTAGGTTGTGACACTAGATAACCAAAATTCAATGTTAGGACAAAGTCACTATTTTACGAAGAATTCTGACGACAGATGACGTTGATATTTTGTTGGTTCAGCGTCTTCTAAACGTCTCATATCAACGTCATCTTGATGTACAATAACAATATGTAGGTCCATCCATGTCCCAGTCCTCACCTATGGTCATGAGCTTTGGGTAGTGACCGAAAGAATGAGATCGCGGATACCAACAGCCGAAATGAATTTCCTCAGATGGGTGGCTGGGCTCAGCCTTTGAGATAGGGTAAGAAGCTCGCACATTTGGAGGGAGCTCAGAGTAGAGCCACTGCTCCTTTGTGTCGAAAGGGGTCAGTTGAAGAGGTACAGGCATCTGATCAGGATGCCTTCTGGGCGAGGTGTTTCGGGCACGTCCCACTGGTAGGAGGTAGACCCAAAACACGCTGGAGGGATTACATATATGGGAACGCCTTGGAGTCCCCCAGGAGGAGCTGGAGAGCATTGCTGCGGAGGGTGCTTTGCTCGGTCTGCTGCCCCTGCAACCAGGCCCTGGATAAGTGGATGAAAATGGATGGATGGTATGGAGAACGTCTGCAAAACATCATTAGTTAATGTCCACGCATCATGAAATTCTAATGCCGTTCGACATTTAAAATAGCGCCAACCCAATTTTCTCTCCAACCAAACCTGACAAAATCTGCCCAATGAAAGAGTCCAACATCTTTCGGATGTCATATTCACATCCGTTGCCAGCTAGGTCCAGTTCTCTGTAACGATAAAGAGTTATCCCAAGTTTTCCTGGCCCATATTTATGACGCCTCTCTGTATTTCTAAGGAAAACAAAACCCTCCAACCTCAGGATCCTCTTAAGCTTCCCACACACATGAAGCATGCTGTTTTTCTTTTCTTCTTTTGTGTGCATAAGAATTCCCATTATACATGAACAGGCCTTGAATACAGTTTGAATTGTGCATCATGCACACTGAACCATTTTACCCCAGTGTCAATAATCATGCATGGATAACATCATTTACCACCTAACGGGTTAGAACAGCTCTGCATGCAGCCCTGCTAAACCCTGGAGGAGAAATGAGCAGGAGTGCTGCAACTAATGATGATTCTCATGATGCATTAATCATTTGTGTGAAGTGGGGTTTTTGAGTGTTAAGTCATGCCGGACAAATGCCGGGGGCGAATGCCATGGTAACACACTCCACTGACCTTTCATTAACTGTCTGGCAGAGTCACTTTGAAGCACATGAGGGCCAGTTTCAAAGCAATGGCGTTAAATGGTATGCATGGAACAAAGGTCTATATATGGAAATTGAACAGCCTATAAACATTTGCATGAATATATTGTATGGATTAACACATAGATTCTCACACACAAGCACAAAGTGAGGTCAACCAGGGACAGTGTCGTAACTATTTGATTCAATTCTACTCTGCTCGAGTCTATGTTTGCAGAAAACGTAATCCTATAGATATTTGGACTCTCTGTCCTCTATCCTTGTTATTTTGTTCTCTACATTTATATTCTAGTCCCTCTGTTCTCTCCTTTCTATTCTACTCTATTCTACTCTCCGTTCAGACCCTGTACTCCAGCTTTAAAAAGACACACCCATCTCATTTGCATGCCTGTCCCCGATTGGCCGCTGAGCTGCCAGATGGAATGTGAGCAGGCATGCAGCCGTGTGTGTGTGTGTGTGTGTGTGTGTGTGTGTGTGTGTGTGTGTGTGTGTGTGAGTGTGTGTGTGTGTGTGTATGTGAAGGAAAAATACTCTTCTTCTGTTCTACTGAGGACTATAGCTGAGTCCAATTCAGTCTCAAAACACACACACACACACACACACACACCCACACACACACACACACACACACACACACACACACTCTCACTCCTCTCTCAGCTCAAGCGAAGCCAAACACAGCCAACCCACTGCAGCCACACACCACCACATGAAGCCAAATACAGTAGAAAACATTGCCATTTTCTTATCTGTGGCAGCCAGTGTTATAGCATAATGACATGATGTTTTCAGGTCTCTCACAATTTCATTTTACACTGCAAAAAAAAAATCACTGTCTCAACCAGCTGTGTAGTCTTTAATTGACTTTCAATGTCTTATTTAAAACCAGTAAAAAAAGTCTGCCATTTTTCTTTTGTAGAAATAAAAGATTATACTAGAGTTTTTGCATGTTTCGGCCTACTTTACTATAAAAATAAATGACCTTTAGTCACTTTCCAATGCATACTGTAATATTGCAGGTGATTAAATGTAGGGCTGCCTGCAGGAGATGATTATTTTTATATATAAAATGTGAAATATGTCTATGATAATTGCTCTCTGGACGACACAGAGAGATTAAGTAATGATCAGAATGTTTGCCATTTTCGGTCAACCAAACGATTAACTGACCAATCATTAGAGCTCTTCTCTGATAATTCCCCAATTCATACTGCAGCATTTTAGATCAGTGGTTCCCAACTGGTGAGTCGCGGTCCAAAAGTGGGTTGCCAGTCCATTCTGAATGCACCACAGCTGACTCACAAACAATGGCAAATTTGTAAAAATCACACTTTATTTTCAGTGAATTTCCGACACAGACCTTTTATTTTGAAGTGCTGTTTCATTCTGTAGGGTGAGCGAATTACTGCAGCTGCCTAAAAGAGACAGCAAACTAGCTTGACGCGGCACTGAATATATTAAACTGTGTGGACCTTGAAGGAATGACTGAAGAGAAATATGGATCCTGTGTCTGGATCAGTTAGGAACCAGTGTTTAAGATGACTGAATGAACGGTGATCTTTTAGAAAGCTACTGACTGATGGAGAGACTTCATGTCTATGTTCATGGATTGATCGATTGCAAGAGTGTGAAATGAATGCAAAGCTAAACATAGGCTAAGACGTGCAAAACACTTCTGGTGAAATGGTAACCAGGACTGATGTTAAAAATCTGACATACAGGGCACTATAGAAGTCAACTAAGGGTCAATGATGTCATATTTTAGGAAAAAGATTAGAGCCAAATCTGAAAAATTTCTTCTGACTTTAAGCTCAGACGGTAGCACAACATTCCACCCCCTCATATTGATATGAATATATGGAGCCCTTATCAAATGAAAATGGTATATTCATGCAAACATTTGCCTTTTGGTGCTGTTTCCTGCAAATTGTGGAAGTACCTGCATGTTGTGCAGAGTTCATGATATGGCAAAATAAGCTATTGGTAAAATTGTGGCTGGGACAGTGATGCAGCAAAATGTAGTCACTGTGTGAAAATAAATTAATGCAGAGAGGAAGTCTGTCTAACTGACCGAGCGTTCCCTGCAGCCTGGTGTAAGATGTCTCAGGGTCTTGAGTTAGTACCTGCAAGTGCATCTAATGTACAGTAATTTATGACACTCACTGTTTTTTATCATCACATAAATCGACCAAAAATAAATTCTTTCATCGTGATTTGGGTTCTTTTTAATCAGGAAAGACACAAGTAAACATGAGTGCAGAAGCTTCATTTGACACTTTGACCCTGTTGATTTGATGGTTGCATGGAGCCCTATAAATAGCAGCCAAAAACAAAGCACCATGATGCCAAGAACTGGAAACCAAGATACATTAACAACTGGAATAAGCAGAACCAGAGCCGCTGCAGTTGGCTCCCGAAGGCTGAATTTGAGACGACATGACTTGTTGAGAAAAAAATGTTTCTTCAGTGTATTTCCCTTTGGCTTTTACATGATGTTCTGGGGAGTTTACGACGGTTTCCACTGCAGCGTTCATGCCATAATGACATAAAGTTTTTGGCCTGGCTCTCAGTCCAGTTTTTCCCAGTGCTTTCCTTCCTCACTCTATCAGGAAAAGCATATCACATGCACACCAACATTGGTGATTTTTTTTTTTTTTTGGTGCATATTTCACCTGAACCAGTAAGGCATCCAAATGACAGGAGAGGAGAGAGATATGTTGAGACTCAACACTGTTAATTACAGGCATAACAGAGTCACTCTCTGCTTTTATAATTACTCCTTGTGTCTGTCTTTCCCAGCTCTTTCCCTGTGTGGTTTACATCTCAGCCCCATCCCCCCTAATGACACACCACCAGCACCACCAGCACCACTGAAATAAGCTATAAAAACTGTCAACTGCTTTTTAACACAGTTTTTCCTCCCTAATGTGATTATTTTCCCAGCAGAGAGGGTTCAGGTAATGAAAGGTCCAGACCTCTGCTCCTCTGTTCACACTGACTGCAGCTGTTCCCTCGCCGACCCCCTAACTCATTAAGCTTCCTGTCCTAATAACAACAATAACAGCTTCCACTGTATATATGTCACTGCTGTTTGTCTCTGTGTTTCAAAGCTGTGCTGTAAAGTGCTCTCCGAGGCAAATAATGAAACAAAATGTACAATATCGGAAAATAGACCGAACTGTAACATTTAGCACTTATGAATATCAGGTGGTGTAGGTGTGATGCAGGGCAGCATCAGCACTGAATGTAATGCTCCACTGAGTGTTGACCTTTTCTCCAATCAATTTCATTGTTCGAGGAAAATAATATTGTATTATCCGGATACATAATTATGCTGAAATTCTCAGTCTGCCTGGTAGATTAACCCCGCAGCTGCCAAGGCAATAATTTGATGTTGTAAATAAACGCTATTTTGTGTCCATCTTATAATATTATGCTGTTTTTATAGCTGTTATAGCTTTTCACAGACATGAAATGCAACATCCTCATTTTGAATCTGAGTGTCATTTCCCTTTTCTCCCCTTGTTATCCTGTCATCTCTCGACTGTCAGAATCTCTAATAAAGACACAAAAATTCATACAAAAAATCTACATGAATCAAATCTTCAAGCAAACTTTTGTTAGACTTTTTTTTTTACTTTTTTGCCTTCAGTGAGAGGACAATTTGAAGCATTAAAGGGGGAGAGGGCGTGCAACAAAGGGCTGCAGGTGGTAATAGAACACACAGCTGCTGCGGCAAAGACATTGTTTTTGTATATGGGGTGCCCACCTTATCTACATAGCTACAGCGCACCCCAAGTGCAGCGCATCTGAATGAAGATTTGAACATCTTCCTTTTAAAAAAACAATGTTTTTGTGAAACAACGATCAATTTCTAAGTTACTGCAAAACCTCACCTCAGTGAATTCAAGACTTGCCACAAGTTGGTTTGCTTATACCGAAGTTAGCCCACTACAATGGCTGCAAAAGCAATCGTACACATAAAAATGGCTGCTGCTCTGACCATCCTACTCTGTTGACTTGAATAGGAATGTCTGTTCTATTCTCTTCCTATTTCTATGGGTCTGACAGACGAATGACTGCAGAGGAGGACTTTGTTGCAGCAGTATTAATTGTAAGTCATTAGGAATGTTGGGAGTTCCTGATAAGATAACTTTTGGCTGCAGCATGACAGCTCATGGTTTAATTTATGGAAACAGATTTAAGAGAGATCCCAAAACACAAACTGTAATGACTTAAAAAAACATTAATTAGTGTTTAACTAGGAGAGACACTCCATCATCCAGCCTTCTATCCCATCTGAAATCCACCTCTAGGTTTGTGCCTTTAGGGTTTGGCCACATGGATCAGTCTTAAAATTATCACAATTTCTAATTGACATATTTGACTTTGGCCTATTAAACTGACACAGGAGAGGGAGGGAGATGTCAACGCAACAGTCTGTGCATGTCCAGTCCTGAGAGGAGGAGATCTTATCAGTCAGAATAGCTGAGCGTGTCGGGTATAAGAAAACATCTACACTGCCATGGGTGCATCATGATCATGCCAGTGGCAAGTGATGGATAAGAAAACGATTTGCCTCAAACAGGACTGTGCTAGTAGGTGAGAGCTGTATGGAAGGCTCCAGGTGTGCTGGAGGTGAGCAAGTGGATAGCAATACCTCAACTAAGGGTCACTACTGTACTGTTAAAGAGTTAAATTCTATATAGTAGATTGTCAGTAATGCTAGAAAAGAGCAACATAAATGCTAAACTGTCGCTCTAATGCAGCTACTAGAGCTAATTTTAGATGATTACTAAATCGTTTCAATTATAGACCTTCCTCTGCTTATTCTCCCTCCGTGCAGGTCTCCCAGCATCATACCAGCTTCACCCACATTTCTCCATATGGGAAACTTTTCCCTGTTTATTTTTGAGCAGCCCAGTTTAAATGTGACCTATATTCCCTAAAGGTGCAGAATTAAAGGGGCAGTGTCAAGGTTATTTAAAGGGATATTGTTCCAACGTTTAGTGCAGCAGGGGAACAAGGCTGCTCTGTCACTTCTTTTTGTGGGTGCGCTTGTTTATGAATGAGTGAGTGTTCACTTGTGTGTGACAGAGCAAGTGCCTGCATGATTACTGAGTGCATGTACGCACACACCTTGTTGAGCAGCGGCTGTCAGTTGTTTTATGCTGCAGTGAGCTCTGATATGATGTCAGGAGAGTTAACAGCACCTTTAATGTCAAAAAATCAAAACGTCTATTGTGAAAATTAACTTTTATGCCTCTAAGCCTTCCTCCTGGCGCACTGTTCGTACTTTACAAAACTCAACACGGTTCACAGTTGGGTTTCAAAACATCAGCAGTTTTTTATGTGCCATGTGCTTCTGTTAGTTTACCCACCATCTGTGTGTCTGCCCCCTCTCAGTGTGTGAGTATGAGTGTGTGCTCCACTTGGTTTCATTAGACAGCTGCATGTGTCCCAGACTTTCACACACTCTGGGTTAATGCATGTGTGAGGGTGTGAGTTTTACCTAAACTTGACTTGTTTGAACAGTATTAAAGAATATCCCAGAGTATATACACATTAACGGTGATTCCCATGACTCTTACCCTCAATGTAATCCTGTACCATAGGTGTAGATTTTGGGGAGGATGTGTATCCATGTACATTTGTCCCCTTAACTAAAGAATGAAAGTAGCAGAAGACTTTTATTTTGAAAGAATTAAAGACATTTACACTGTAAATTAGTGCAAAACATCACTTAAATGCAAGAAATTGAGGGATTGATGCTCAAATTTTTTTGGCAGAGGACCCCAAAACCCCCGTTTTAATGTGCCACCACCCACTGTAAGAACTAAACCTTTGCCCTTGGCTTGTTTACCCTCAACACCCTCTCTTCTACTTACCCTCACTTAACTCCACAGCGATAGACACGACTACCAGCACTGGAGCTTGTTGTCGTGTCATAAAGCCAAAGAAATAAAACATGCCTTTTTAGCACGTCCAATCCTATTTGTTAATGCCTGGGTGTAAGTACTTTTGGAGAGCTATCTACAGACAACTGGCGTCTCGCTAAAACACAAATTGCTGACTTTTACCCATCAAAATTGAACTACACACTAAAATGTTTAAAACCATTTGCACTCTTGGCCTTATAAAGTCTAAACTAAACATTATAATGTTTTATATGAGTGCTGGTGCTGGTAGCTGGCGTGCAAAGACAGCCAAAAAGGCTTTAATTTCTTTAATGTTGATATTAAAAGATATTGAATTCAGCTCTGTGTTTATTATCCCAGTCGTGTCTTTATTGTCGCAACTGGACTGATTTAATCTGCGGTGACATGTTTTTAAAGAAGCTTCAAGGTAACTTCCAGGAATTCAACCTGTAAATCTATTTTTGTGTTTGTTGTTAATTAAATTAAGTTATTTCTGTCACTGCGTCTGTCTCGGAAGCCTCCAAGCTGAGTTTACTTGTGTATTAAATTGCTTCCAACCAATCCATCTGTGTATGTGTGTGTGCTTTTTGTACTGCTCTGTGCATGTTTGCTCAAGACCAGGGTGACTCATATTGTGTGTTTGTGTGTGTTATAACCAGTGAAATCAGAGCACCATGCTGTCCCAGGCTTCCAGAACATCGTCTCTCAGCTCAGTGACTCATCTCATCCAGACTGAGGATGAATCTATCAGTGCTCGTTCCCATTGACTGACTCTTCATGCCATCCACACAGTCTGGGCTGTGTGGTGTCTGACTTTGAGAGATAGTCTGCGGTAGAACTGAAAGAGTCAATTAAAATGATTAATCCACAGCTATTTTGATAATCGCTTGAGTCATTTTTTTTATGCAAAAATGGCAATTTGCTGCTTTGCTTTGTTTAATATCACTGTAAACTGAATAGTTTCATGCCTCTTTGCTGGCAACAGCTGTCCTGTTTTCGGATTGTCCATCTTTCTCATTCTCGTAAACGTGATATCTTAAGAATGCAATGAGTAAATTTCTTCAAATTTAGCACAAACATCCATTTGAGCTCAATGATGAACTGATGAGATTTTAGTGGTCACTGTGACCTCACAAAACGTGGCCATATATCGAGAATTCATATGTTAATTATGACAAAATTTCACACAAATGTCTGGTAGGATAAAACAGAGAAGTGATGACATTTTATATCCAAAGGTCAAAGGTCAGCTTCACTGTGATGTCATAATGTCCTGCAAAACCACCTCAGGAACAGAAGGGGAGACATTTGGTGACACTAATCTTGGGTATCTTGAAACTGCGCTGATTTAATAGATCTTCTGTGTTGCTGGGTTGAAGATGTGTGTGAAGCATCCGCATTTGAGAATATGTAGCTTCTTTGCAGCCGTATTTGAAGTGTTGTCTACCGTCGTGGTTACATATGAGGCTGGACAGACATGGATGTGAACTTTAACTGCAGCTTGACTGGTTTGCAGAGGCATAAAACCACAAGGTGGTAATTCTAGTTTTGGATTTTGGACTGTTTGTGAGACATTTGAAGAGGTCACCTTGGACTTTACAGACAGACTACTACAGACTATTTCCAGGTCTGATGCTTAAAAATAAAGTCATCAGTCTTGCAGAAACCTCAACTTTTCACTCACATTGTCAGATCAGTATACCCACAAATGCTAACTGAATCATGTCTTTCCAAAACTTCAGCTTTTCCTGAGTCACTTTTGTGAACATGCGTTATTGTCAGTTAATCCAGTGGGCTTTGAAATGGTTTATTTAGCTCAAGATGTAGGAGGATTGTCTCACCCACAAAGGTAAAACTTTCAAGTCACTAAACCTGGAGACACATGAAAAGTACCACAGTGTATGACTTCATTTGGAGTGGTAACTGTCCCATGGAAACTGTTATTTTACTGAATAAAATAACCATTTCTGTCTCCATGTGTCTCTCTGTGTGTCTAGCCTTTCTCAGGTGACCAGATGGACGACTTCAGCAGTGAATTATTCAGCAGTTTCTTTGACGACCATCTATTAGAGCGGCCCCTTCTGGCAGACAGACCTTCCCCTTTACACATGGACATGGACGACAGCAGCCCAGGTCAGCTCCTTTTTTATTATGAGAAGTTATCAACACAGCTCCTCGCAGTGTTAAAATAAAAGAGCACATTGTAAGGATAGTACAAAAAGTCCTATGCAAATGCACCAGTGGTTGGATCACAGTGGTTGTTCCTTCCAATAACATTTTTCCAGAATTCCCATTTTTTGCCAATGTAACGATAAAAATCTCATAGCAGGTAAATCTTGGTTGGTGGAAACTTTTCCAATGTCCAACCACTGTCTTGGAGATGTTTGCCTTGAAATGCTTTCAGGCCCAAAAATAATAAAGTTTTCCTCTGCGGAGGTAATAGTCACATTTGGATGACCTTGTTTCTCCGGTTAACCTCCAGCAGTGCAGCAGCCAGTTGTTCCACTCCTCAGCCAACGTCTGTGTAGAAAAGACCCCAATCCCATTATTTGGTTGGATTCAGAAGCCAAAAGCTCTGGCTCAGTCTTCCCCAGAGAGGTCAAATTCCACTATATGAGAGCCAGTTTCTGTTGCCAACGTCTGTGACTTCCAAAACTCCTGCCAGACGGAAACACACAAGACTCCTACTCCTCACCTAGCAGGTGCTGGGTCTGTAAAGAGAAGGCATGAACTAGAGCTTTGACTCTCTGCTGTAACCCAATTGGGCCTGATCTCACCGACGGGCTTGGCCCCGGGCTGGCAGTAATTTCTTAAAATTCCTCGGGCTTGAATCAGGTCAGGTTTACTCCAATTTCCCTGTGTGTTTTTTTAATTCAGACCTTGTAGTCTGTATACTGTCATAAGTAATGTAGGGTTTTGTTTCCATCAGCCCATCCGGACTCCTGCCTCTCATTAATGAGGAGAAATATTACATAATACAATCTCTTTTTAATATAGATGGCATATGGTGTTCAGCATGAGACGGTGCATGTTGGAGATCGTGTCACAAATGTCCCAGTGAAAAGACTTTAGTGGAGTTTGATTTTTAGTAAATGTTTTCATATAAAAACATATATATATATATATATATATATATATTTATTTATTTTTTTTTTTCACAGGCTCATGCCCCAAACTGCCACCATGGTTCAGGCTCAGGTAGAGCTTGGTCAGAAACTATGCAGGTTTATGTAGGGTCGGGCCCAGTCATTGCTCAAGCTGGCTGAGCTTCCATGAGGCACTCCTCTGCACACTAAGCTGTGTAAATAGGCCTTGGTTTCCCTGCTCAGTTATTGTACTGTAGGTTCTTCAGTCTGTTGAAGCTGTCACATGGATCTGCTTGCAGCACTACATGTCACACTCATCACTTGAGACAGGCGTTGCCATGTCCACTGAGACTTGAAGAAAATGACAGTAGAAAGGGATTAAAAAAAACTTGAGTTTTGTATTTTAGGACAGTGATTTCAAAGTGGCCCTGGGCAAAGTGGAGGAAAGATGAGGGAACATGCTTTAAAAAATAGAAAATAAAACAGAATTATTATTTTGAGTATTTTTTTTTTTTTTATAAAATATGATTTATGATAACATATAACATGTGAAATTCTTATTTGCCATGCCCAGCTTTCTTATTGCCTACCAGTCAAAACATCATTAATCATGTCATTAGCTGTTTGTATTGAACAGTCTGCGCCATGCCAAGCTTCCTCTGCTTCTGAAATTTAGGATGGAAATCTAGGACAGGACAGGACAGGACAGGATAGGATAAGCTAGGATAGGATAGGATGGGATAGGACAGGACAGGACAGGACAGGACAGGATAGGATAGGACAGGACAGGACAGGACAGGATAGGATAGGATAGGACAGGACAGGACAGGATAGGATAGAATAGGATAGGATAGGACAGGACAGGATAGGATAAGCTAGGATAGGATAGGATGGGATAGGAGAGGACAGGACAGGATAGGATGGGATAGGACAGGACAGGATAGGATATGATAAGCTAGGATAGGACAGGATAGGACAGGACAGGATAGGATATGATAAGCTAGGATAGGATAGGATGGGATAGGACAGGATAGGATAGAACAGGATATGATAGGATAGGATAGGACAGGACAGGACAGGACAGGATAGGATAAGCTAGGATAGGATAGGATGGGATAGGACAGGATAGAACAGGATAGGACAGGACAGGACAGGACAGGATAGGATAGGATAGGACATGATAGGATAGGACAGGACAGGACAGGATAGGATATGATAGGATAGGATAGGACAGGATAGGATAGGATAGGATAGGACAGGATACGGTAGGATAGAACAGGACAGGATAGGATAGGACAGGATAGGATAGGATAGGACAGGACAGGATAGGATAGGACAGGACAGGACAGGACAGGACAGGATAGGATAGGATAGAACAGGACAGGATAGGATAGGATAGGATAGGACAGGACAGGATAGGATAGGATAGGATAGGACAGGACAGGATAGGATAGCATACGATAGGATAGGACAGGAGAGATAGGATAGGATAGGATAGGACAGGACAGGACAGGATAGGATAGGATAGGACAGGACAGGACAGGATAGGACACGACAGGACAGTATAGGATAGGATAGGACAGGATAGGACAGGACAGGATAGGATAGGACAGGACAGGACAGGATATGCGCCACTGAGCAACATTCAAAGGGATAAACGGAGATCCGCCTCCAACATTGTATCCAGTTCTTTTTTTACATCCAATATCTAGCTAGCTAGTGCTAACTTACAAAATGGACATGCTTTTGAAAAGGAAAAGACCTGATGAACAGGCCAACAGTAATGTCTTAATATTATTATTTAAAGTTATTGTGCATTGATAAAAGTTTTTTGGGCATTATTTTGATGGTATTGTCAATGGGATTTTAAAGACATCTTGCAGGAGGGGGGCCCAGGTCTAAGCTAATGCTCTTTGAGAGGCCTTGGAAAGGGGACATGGAAAAGTTTGGGATCCCCAGTTTTAGGAGAGAATAAATGTAATTTTCTAGCTTGTCTGAATAAAGCGACATGGAACATTGACATAACAGACACCTGTGTCTCCATGACAAACAGCCATCACTTTAACAGACTGGTGAAGACAGCGCTGTTACGTTTTCCATGTCTGAAAAGGACTTTTGAATCTCACAGATATTCAAGCAGAGCACAGCTACTCTTTAAGTGAAGACTCCGCCCCCCAGAGCCCAGCCCTGTCAATCAAAATGGACCACGAGTCTGGTAGGTCATCCTATTCATTATAAAATAAAAAAAAAAAGCATAGTTCATGCTACCTGGAAACATGTACAGCCAACCACAACTGTGCTGCTGATGTTTAGTCTGGTTCTTTATCATGCTGGCTGTCCCCCCTGGTTATCTGGTTGGCTCTCTGCCTGAGTGATGTAATACTTAACATGCAGTTTGACCCTGGCTGCTGTCTGTCAAATGCTATACACTCTGATTGGCTGAATCCACTGTCTGTCATATGACATGTGTGATGATAATCTGTAATCCATTATATTGAATGTAAGAGGTGCCTGTAGGAACAAGTGTTTACCGCAGCACATTATAAAGTACTGCATATTTCTGTCTTTCTCTCTGACTCATCTTTCTCATTATCTCCTCATGTCTTCTTCTCTGTCTGAGTCTCTGCCCGTCTGTGCCTGTCTCTCTCACTCTGTCTGTCTGTCTGTCTGCATGCTCTCCGTTTGTCCCGGGGATCCTGCTGTCTGAGCAGCAGGATCCCAGTCTGAGCAGTTTTCCTCCAGCTAAGCCCTGCCCACCTAACACACACACACTCACACACACACATGGACTCACACAACGCTATGACAAGCATATGGTTTTGAGTCTGCAGCTTTAGCCGAAGCCAGCGGAAACTCTCTTTCTCTCCTCTGTCAGGTTATCTCTTTTTCTCTCTCTCACTTGCTCTCCTGTTTTCTATCTTTCTCTCCTCTTTCTCCCTTAATCCAATTAAATCTGCTTTATTGGTATGGATATCAAATTACCTGGACTGCCAAAATACCACACTGAGCAAAAAAGAAAAAGTCTAGCTCACATCTAAAAACAGCTGACTGTGTTTCCAGTTCAGTGCTGTGAACTGTGAGTTAGAGTCACTCCAATCTATCCAAACTGAACATGTATGCTTTGGTTACAATGTAAATGTACACTCATGCCAAGACAAACAGGACGTTATAAAAACTAAACTGACGTATGAAACCACTAACTATCAACATAATATATTACCTCATAAAATTAAACATTTACACAGCTTTGATTCTGAGGTCAGTTACTGTTTATCTATATATACATATTTCTCTCGTTCATTGCCTCTGTCTGTAGCTGCATAACTGTCATCTCAAGCTCACATATGGAACACACACACACACACACACACACACACACACACACACACACATATCGTATATATTTGAATCTACTCCAGCCTGTGTGATATTGAACTTAATCCAAAATACATTTCACAACCTGTGCCTGCTCCATAAAGCCTCACTATAGACTTTGGGATACTTATTTTCCACTAGCGTTAAATCTCTGCTTGAGTGCCTGTACTGTACAAACAGACCATAACATTTAACATCTATTTTCACTAACATGTAGTCTGAGCACCATTTATATCACATTTGAGAGACGTGATATACAGCAAACTTTCAATGTTTTACACACTGACTGTCATAATACAACCCTGTCACCTCGAAATTGCGTTTATATACAACTAATGTGAAACAGCAAATAGGTTTTGAGGGAAACATAATGCCGAAAAAAATATGTTTACTATTAAGAAAATTAGGAAATGTTGCAAATCTGAATTTTGACTGAAATTGTATTTCTGTTATCAGCATAATGTTAAGTGACAATGTATTTGACTTATTTTCCACCCATATAGGCAATCTTACAATACAGCAGGCCTACACACTACAGCCCTTTTTAAATAGGAATTGTGCAAATTTCCAGGAAAGCCCAATCAGTCTTCTTTCAGCATTGGCAGTATAAAAACAAAATTGGGGAGTGCAGCAAAATGCCGCCAGCCTACTTTTGTTTATACAGAATGTGCCTTTTTCAGGGCAATGGGGGGCGTGAGAAAGTAACATAACGTGTAGCTCAGCGTTGGACATAAACAGTGACGTACTCCGAGGGAAGCCGCGGCTGGTCAGTCCTTCGGCAATTCTCTCATAAACTGGCCCATCTTTCACCATTCTCGTCACTTGACGGTTAATGGCCTCTTCGTTTGCGAGGACAAGGAGGGTGCGCAATTCTTTGTCTCCCCAGTTGCTCATCTTTACAGCCTCTGTCAGGTTTGCGTTTCCCTCTCGCTACTAGTTGCTCATTCCTGCTGTTTCCTGTTTATCCACCGCCAGTGGCTCGCACTTGCGGTGTCATCAACAGACTCCTCCCACAAGTCATCAACAGCCCCTCCCATGGCGGAACGGCGCCTCGTTATTTTTAAACCAAAAATGTTCCGCCAATATGTCTACCCTACAAGGTGGAAAATTGGGCACCTCGGATCAACTCGCCAATCCGGCTCTGTGTGTCTAAACAGCCGCAGCTTGCCGGCAAAACGGCCCAACGTTCGCCAAAAATCTGGCAGTGTAAAAGGGGCTATAGTGTATACAGCATTACTGTTTTTATGACCTTTTTTTTTTATTAACATTTAACCGAAATCACGACCTGTCTCTAACCTGATCAAAGTGCTTTTGTTGACTAAACCTAAGACAAGAGTTGGGACGCAAACTCAAAGTTCTGGAGTCAAGGTCCTGTGCTTTGTACATTTTCTTTCTTAAAAAAAACTTGGAACTAATTTAAGGTAAAATCGTGAGTGATCAGTCTGTAACCTTGTGGAACGTTGAGACTTGTAGTCAAGAAGACAGCAGGTGAACTGAGGGTTCAAATTGTGTCAAAGTTTGTCAGATACGAAGAATGAAATTTCCAATAATGACAGAATGATGTTATGTTTACTGAGGTCTAAAGGGAGTAACTTCAGTTACAGAACTTTCTTCTTCCTCCCAGAAAATCATGAACATTTACAGTGATTGCATCCTTTATAGTCGACACCCTGTCCCAACATATGAGAGAATATTTGAACCTAATCTTGGTCACGATAACATTGCCACAATGACGTAATTACATAAGAAAGCAGTTTAGGAACATACAAACATAATTTTTAGGAGATGGGGTTGCATTATAACCTTTTTTAATTGCAAATTGATACAAACATAATCTTCTCTGCTTGTATATGTCGAGGTCTTAAGCATCATAAGGTCTTCTGTAGGGATGAATGTTCCTGTGATTTGATTATTAATACTTCCTGGGAAGATATCATTCTTTTACAATATTGTGAAGTTTGATTTGTAACAAAGAATAGCAGATTATTCATCACATATATGTGTATTTTTTTTTACCATATTCTTTCATATTTGTTAGATTTTGTGTTAGGTTTTTTTCATAGTACTGTTCAAGTATCTTAAAATTGGGGAGAGAAGAGTTTTACTGCATGCAGCAGTGGTGAAGTCTTTATTCTTTCTGTGATTTTAAGAGCCTTGTTCCTGGACTTTATTTGTGACACTGGGGAGATCATCTTCACTTGATGATCCACCTGTTGAATGCTGCTCTGAACCCCCCACTTGCTGCATAGTTTTCATTTTCAGATTTAAACCACACAAATTTTGTCCACATTTCTTCTGAAACAGCTGGACTGTTAGCTGCCATTTTGGCATGAAAAATATTTTGACAGGACTGCTGCAGCAGAGAAGTTGATCCAGTCCTTAATGGCATTTCAAGGTTGGACTTGGAAGCAGTGGAAGTGCTCAGCTACAATAATTGCAGCGTTAATGAGATTTGGAGAGGGCAGCTATGTTTCAGTGTATGTACAATATATGCTAATGCACAGGCACACATGGGGAAAAGGCAGAAGCTTCTGGCATGAATTGTCCATAAATACTGGGATCTCAGTTCCCAGTATTCAACCCTAATCTCCAGTGAAGCATCGTGGAGGCGTGAGAGGAACACTCTGGATCCTTGTGCCTTTTCACAGACGTTCTCAGCATCCAGTCAGAGCAGCACAATAGAGGCAGCTGCTTGTTTGTCTTGATGAGTCAGGTTAATTAGCCACCTGGGGAGGTTCAGAAGTAGTCGACCTTTCAGAGAGAGTTTTGTCGGAATTTGCGGTTCGTAGTGTGTTCTCTTGGACAACAACACAGAAAGCAATTATAAGATGGTATGTTGAGCAGTGGATGTGCCCGTATACCAATTACCATACACGGATTACAGATCAAATTTGATTGATCCGACACCAGTCATAAAATGTTTTAAGGGAAACTGCCAGATAAGAGTGAGACTGCACAAGCTGCCACTTTTGCCTCAGCTCCTAAATATAACTCACATTAGAGTTTGAATTACAGAAGTCTCAAGTGTCTTCCATGAAAGCAACAGATGCTTGCGGGGGATTAAAAATTGATAATTATTTTTTGTTTGGTTATTTAACAGGGAAAACAGACAGTCATCAACTGTCCCAGAGTATACGACGGTTCATATGATATCTTACGAAAATGCACCTACAGTGATTTGTCCGATATTTAATGAAGAAGCGCCCCATAATTGACAGTACATATTTAATGTAAGGTAAAGTACTTACTGTTAAGTTATGTTCATTAGGTTTAGGCAACTAAAGTTACAACGTACCTTAAAATAACCTCAAAGTAAGGCTGTGCAATTAATCGTCTGGTGATCTGATTACGATTTTGAGGTCAAACGATTTCAAAATTAATGAAATCGAAGGTAAACGATTTTTGGTAGCCTAATTTTCCGTCGCGGATGCCGGGAGATTTTATTTTGTCATCAACAAAATATCAAAATATCAACAACCACTGCCAGTTATAACTCACACACTTCGGTGGTCGACTGAGACAGGCCCTAACATCAAACTAAAAGCACTGAGGACTTCTGAGGTTATCAGAGAGTTTATTTAAAAAGATTGTTTACAACTGTATTACCAACCTAGACCGAACTGCCTGCCGCTGCCATCTTGGAAAGTCAATACACGTGGAATGACGAGCGTGACGTAACGTGATCTGAAGTCTGTGGAAGGTCTCCGGGTTGTACTTTTTCATCTTCTTCCCACAGCCGGGATAAGCACACACACGAACCATTTTGCCTGTCTGTGATGATCCGTCCACTCGTCGCTCCCCTGTCGCTCGCACTAACTGTCATCCAATCTTGTTCGTCGATCGGCTTGTATGGGCTTTCCAAGATGGCGACGATGGTATGTTGAATTTTGGGCAATAAATAATAAAACAAACAAACATAATCGTTTGCATAATCGTGACTTCAATTTTGACCAAAATAATCGTGATTATGATTTTTTCCATAATCAAGCAGCCCTACCTCAAGTCACTTGATTTAACACAGTCCCAATCATCGGTCTCCTGGGGAAAGTCCTGTGTTTGTTTGACCCATCCACCACACAATCTGCCTCCTTGCATGCACTTTTGGTCTTTACTTCCTTCTTTGCTCCCATCAGCACATTTGTCAAGTGAGCCTTACTGATAATGTGGAATATATACGAATTGTGGCGCGTTACAGTTCGTAGATATATGAAGGAACACTGTATGAGAACAGCCTGTCCAGAGTTAGCTATATAGCTAAGTTTCCTCAGCAGTCCTTGGGCAGGCAAATCCACAAAAGAATTGCAGCTTCAAATGAATTCATTCAGAGATGAAACATTGCATCATACAAAACAAAAAGCATTTTCCATCTAAAAACGTTACATCACACTTCAGAGAATTAGAGGACTCTATGTTTAGTACTTTGTGGTTAATGTAATTTTATTGATCATAATAACATTTTAATACTCTTGCAGTGGTTGATATGTCGTAAAAATGAACTCAAACTTGAGCCCATGTCTCCAATCATGGCCAGATCATGTTTAGGGCCCCTGGAGTAGAAACTTGTTGGGCCGTTGCAGCCTCCAAGTTCCCATCAAAATAGTGCATTCAGTCAATACTTGTGTACTGGAATTCTGCCTCGCCTAATTTTAATTGTGGAGAGACTGATTACCAGGACAACAGCACAGCGAAGCCGATCAGCATTTCACAATAGCACAATACGGAGGTCATCTTCAGACATTTTAAATATGTTGCTTTGTGTGATTTATGTCATTGAACTCAATCATGAGTTTTTAACTTTCCTGTCTCCTTTCCCTTTTCCGTCTCACCCTCTCGCTTTCCCTCTCAGCCTGTGGTCTCAGTCCTCGTTGCACTTATCCTGTCAGGGAGAAGCTGTGTGTTTTACTGCAGCTCCTACTGCGCTGCTTTATCCATTGTTTTAATACTCCTGCTGTCCCACTGAGATCAAACACAGTCACCACCTTTATTCTGTCAACCCCTCCTGCCAGGAGCCTTTGGTCATTAGCCATTACTCCATGATTGGATTTCTTACCTGGGTTTACTAGCCACACAGGCAGACTTGCTTTCCTTAACAGCATCCAAAGAGATCCCATAAAGCAGTAAGAGGAGAGGATCAGGTTTTACTTTACTTCTTTCAAGCACAACATATTTTACATTTACTTTACACAGGACCAAAATACAAATATGTCTAAAAAGATGTTTAAACTCCTGCACAAACTTTTAGGGACTGAGGGAAGAGCGTCTTGCCTTCCTGTTGCACTCTAAAACAGATTCAGTCATTAAATTTGCATGTCACCTCACTTAACTGTCCTCTGACTGGCCAAGGTTAAAGTAATGTACTGCTTGTAGCTGTAGTCTATGCAAAACTACTCAGTCTGCTAAAGTCCATATAATGACATGGAAATTATTCTTCAGTGAGTAGTAGTATGTAGAAAAACCGACAAAAAAAAAACAGCCCACAGTCATGTACAACTGTCTAAAATGTTCTCTTTTTAATCAAACGTCCACCCTACATTCATATACAGGACCACCTTCCTATGCATTTGCTCACAGCTTCTGGTATTCATTAAAAAAAGGTAGCGGAGGGCTTCCAATCAAACCCTGGCTTAACAAGGACAGCAGGCTTAACGAGGCTCAGACAAGCAGCAGGACCGGCCTCATTAGCACAGGCAGAGGCAAAGGATGTGGGTAATAGGTAAATGGTGGATCCACCCCAAAACTGAATTTTGGTCCTAATTTATTTTAATTTGTCGTCAATGACTGTTGATGAGTGACAAATGGCATATTGGCAATAGCAGTGAGCTGTAATGACTTTAATCATTCAGTGAGTCTACGGACAGATTTGCACCAAAGCATCAAACCTGGGCCATTAAAGGTCTGGTACTGATGAGCTGTTTGGAGATGACACCACACTGTCGGTGGCCGTGGGTGCTTAACACTATAATCCAGAGCAATATACCTTGACTGGTAGCTGGGTTGCCATGATAGTATTTGATAACAACAGTGACGTGTCTCAGCTGCTTACTCATTAAATCAAATTATTATTTTATTAGCTGCAGCTGTGTTTTCCATACTGTTATAAATGTCCCTTGAGCAAATTTAACGTCACAGCTATAACAGTTTCCATCGGTACATTTTAATCAGGGTTAGGTTTGTCGTCTGTTGATTTTGAGACAAGACGGAAAACGTTTATAATCTGCACAGTGTGTCCTGTATTTTTCAGTAGAGCTGAAATGATTAGTGAGGTGATCAATAGGTTCTTTACATATGATGTCATACATGAGTGTACTGTCTAGATGGTAGGGAGGCAATTGTAGGAAAAGATTACTAATGCTGCATGTGTTGTTTACGGCTGTTTCGAAACTGGGAAAACAGGGGCCACTTAAAGACCTGAAAACAGTAAGATGTAAAGGGGAGACCGGAAAAAAAACTCACTGAGTAACAGCAGCAGATGTGAGTCAACTTATTTCAAACGTAAACCTGCCTAGAGATGGCTGCAATTTCATCATGCTGTGACAAACTTCTCTGTGTTTTTACCCACGACCCAGATTTTTAATGGCGTTTCATCAGACCTCAGGGAACAGTTGACCTATTGGGTAGAAAGTAGTAGTTAATGTTAGCAAACGTTAGCTCGTAATGTGAGTGCATCCACATACAGAGTTGAAATATGCACACATTTATACTCGCCGACCAAAAACAAGACGGCAGTTGAGCTGTTTCAGTTGTGGACCCAACCGCACAGAAAATAATCGAAGTCCACGAGACTCTTGCTCACTCAATTATTTCTTCGATCATCGGACTAATCACTTTATCAAAAAATGTGTTAAAATGTTGAAAAATGTCTCTCCCAAACCCCAAAATTACAGTACAGGCCAAAAGTTTGGACACACCTTCTCATTCAATGCGTTTTCTTTATTTTCATGACTATTTACATTGTAGATTCTCACTGAAGGCATCAAAACTATGAATGAACACGTGGAGTTATGTACTTAACAAAAAAAGGTGAAATAACTGAAAACATGTTTTATATTCTAGTTTCTTCAAAATAGCCACCCCTGATTACTGCTTTGCACACTCTTGGCATTCTCTCGATGAGCTTCAAGAGGTAGTCACCTGAAATGGTTTTCCAACAGTCTTGAAGGAGTTCCCAGAGGTGTTTAGCACTTGTTGGCCCCTTTGCCTTCACTCTGCGGTCCAGCTCACCCCAAACCATCTCGATTGGGTTCAGGTCCGGTGACTGTGGAGGCCAGGTCATCTGCCGCAGCACTCCATCACTCTCCTTCTTGGTCAAATAGCCCTTACACAGCCTGGAGGTGTGTTTGGGGTCATTGTCCTGTTGAAAAATAAATGATGGTCCAACTAAACGCAAACCGGATGGGATGGCATGTCGCTGCAGGATGCTGTGGTAGCCATGCTGGTTCAGTGTGCCTTCAATTTTGAATAAATCCCCAACAGTGTCACCAGCAAAACACCCCCACACCATCACACCTCCTCCTCCATGCTTCACAGTGGGAACCAGGCATGTGGAATCCATCCGTTCACCTTTTCTGCGTCTCACAAAGACACGGCGGTTGGAAACAAAGATCTCAAATTTGGACTCATCAGACCAAAGCACAGATTTCCACTGGTCTAATGTCCATTCCTTGTGTTTCTTGGCCCAAACAAATCTCTTCTGCTTGTTGCCTCTCCTTAACAGTGGTTTCCTAGCGGCTATTTGACCATGAAGGCCTGATTCGCGCAGTCTCCTCTTAACAGTTGTTCTAGAGATGGGTTTGCTGCTAGAACTCTGTGTGGCATTCATCTGGTCTCTGATCTGAGCTGCTGTTAACTTGCGATTTCTGAGGCTGGTGACTCGGATGAACTTATCCTCAGAAGCAGAGGTGACTCTTGGTCTTCCTTTCCTGGGTCGGTCCTCATGTGTGCCAGTTTCGTTGTAGCGCTTGATGGTTTTTGCGACTCCACTTGGGGACACATTTAAAGTTTTTGCAATTTTCCGGACTGACTGACCTTCATTTCTTAAAGTAATGATGGCCACTCGTTTTTCTTTAGTTAGCTGATTGGTTCTTGCCATAATATGAATTTTAACAGTTGTCCAATAGGGCTGTCGGCTGTGTATTAACCTGACTTCTGCACAACACAACTGATGGTCCCAACCCCATTGATAAAGCAAGAAATTCCACTAATTAACCCTGATAAGGCACACCTGTGAAGTGGAAACCATTTCAGGTGACTAGCTCTTGAAGCTCATGGAGAGAATGCCAAGAGTGTGCAAAGCAGTAATCAGAGCAAAGGGTGGCTATTTTGAAGAAACTAGAATATAAAACATGTTTTCAGTTATTTCACCTTTTTTTTGTTAAGTACATAACTCCACGTGTTCACTCATAGTTTTGATGCCTTCAGTGAGAATCTACAATGTAAATAGCCATGAAAATAAAGAAAACGCATTGAATCAGAAGGTGTGTCCAAACTTTTGGCCTGTACTGTATGTCATCTGATGTCTTGTTTCATACTCACGCCAAAGGGTTTTAGTTCACCGTCATGGGAGAATGTGTAAAGCTGCTGTATTTTGGGGTACTTTTATAGTACTTTTCTATGAAAAATGACTAAAACCGATTGTCACCGAATATTGTAATAGTTGATTAGTCATCGATTAGTCGACTTATCATTGCAGCCCTACTTTCAACAGCTTGCCATGCAACACTAGTAACACTAGGAGGTCTGGAGTGCAAGATAATTTGTAACAATGATCATGTCCACACCTACCCTGGAAATCCAGAGTTCTCGCGAGAGCACAATTTGAATTTGCTCAGCAAGTCACTCTGCCAATCAGTAATGATGCTCATTACCTATGCCCATGAAACCGAGCTGCACCAATCACATCGGGGTATTTGATATAGGCGGGCCAGAGGTGAGCTAAACAGATGATGACAGCGCTGCGACGACGAAGTCCGGAATCAGTCAGTAAACATTGCAAGATGGCTACGGATGAACACCAGCTGTTTGAAACGGCTTTGGCCGCTACAATGAACGAGTTAGACTTGGCTTTTTCTCTAAAAGAGGAACAGAAGACGCCGCTCGAGTCTTTCCTTTGCAAGAAGGACGTTTTTGCTGTTTTGCCGACCGGATACGGCAAGAGTCTAATCTACCAGTTAGCTCTGCTGGTAGCTAAGCATATACGTCACCCCATGTATTGTTCTGATTGGTCGTAGTGTTATCCAATTGCGTGCAGTGATATTTACAAATGCATGCTTGGTGCCGCCCCTCGAGTTGGGCCATTTTCATTACTCATGGCCAAACCCTAAATCTTTCTAGATTTGGGTCTGGATTTCCAGGCTAGTCCACACCAGGCAAGTCGGTTAAATTGTCGGAAATATCACTTTTCTTTATTTTGAATCAATCACATCCAACGTGACTCTCAGTTTTCTGGCGAAACCTGCTGCCTCCAGGTTCATCCAACCCTTTTATGTAGTCGCTTTCCTCTATTTCCACACCACAAAGTTTATGGATTTGTCACTCCTTGCCCTCCATCTGACTGTCACGCATTATAATAGTCATGTTATTGCAAACAAGCTTAGTAGATCGACAGAAAATTCAATTAATTTGCCAACTGATTAATTGTCCCAGTCAATTATGAAGCAAAAATGCTAAACTTTCCTGAGTAGCAGCTTCTCAAACATGAGGATGTGCTGCTTGTCTCTGTTTTCTATGGCTGCGAGCTGGATATATTTGAGTTGTGGATTGGTGATCAGACAAAACAAGACATTTAAAGATGTCGCCCAAGGCTTTAGGAAATTATGATTGGCATTTTTGCCCGTTTCCTGACATTTCATAGACCAAACAAATCACCAGACACTCATGTACTACCCGCTGATGTAGGAACTGAGCTGAAACAAACACCACAAATAGTAATGATTTCCAGGATGAAGTTTCCCCGCTCACTATCGGGTTAAAATAAACCCCAAAATCTTGAGGTGAGTGTTTTTTCCTGTTACTGACACCACAGATTGTAGTGTTGAGTCTGCACGTATTGGCTTTAGGTTTGTCTAAGACAGCCACGTGGATTTGTTTTTAGGATGGACAGACTCGCTGCTGTAGCGATGGACAGGATAAAGCTGTCTGACGGACACACACACACACACCCACACACACACATACACACACCTCCATCCCCCTCTGCTTCCACCCAGCACACTCGGCTTGTAAACTTCAGAGCATTTTACCAGCAGACATGTTGCTAGGAAACCAGGAGGTGATTAAAATGATGTTCACTCCCGACACACACATGCACACACACATAGCAGCAGCACTTGTCTTGTTAAACTGCTACTGCTCTTTCCATACACCACAGGAGCTTTTTGGCTGTGTGTGCGTTGTGACAAACATCAAAGTGTCCTGATGCTCACGTCTTATTCTAAAATTATTTATTAAGGTATTTAAAATGAAAACACTTCTCATTCTCAACCTGTAGCTGCTTTTATTTGTATCTATTTGACTCTAAAAATGTTTGGTTTCTTTCAATTTTACGTTCAATAAAATGCTCATATCGACTGTTCGGTAAACTTGTGCCTAATGAGGTTCCCTTGGAGCGGTGCCTAATCAGCAGCTCACCTTTAAAATAGCCTTAATTGAAAGCATACATAGTTAACCTTCAGCTCTGGTGCACCCATTAGTGAGTCTATTATTATAAACTGTGTGGACAAGCAACGTCCAAAGAACGTAATTTTGAACAAAATAACTGCGAGAGACAGTTTAAGAAAAAAACTGGTTCAAATTTATGCAGCGAAAGTTGAGATGTTCCATATTTTAGTCCCAAGTATGGGTCATTTCATTAGACCCAAACTCCCAAACACTGGTTTGTAGTGCAGGCTTTCTGATACAAATTAAAAGTCTCAAAACTAATCTGGCATTTTCTCTGATTTCTCACAGAAGGCAGCCTAGAGGAAAATTTTGCTGCTCACAATAGTCTTTTCTTTTTCTCATGAGAAATAAATCAGCCTCTTATTTGGAGACTCCTAAATTCTGGTCTGTTTCTTCTAAAGCCTCGCCTTAGGAAAAATGAAGAGCAAAAGAATAAATCAGCACGAGTTATTTTGCTGTGCTCAACTCAAGAATATAAAAAGTACAAAGTTAAGACTTGAACTTGATCGCTGCGACAAATGTCTGATATTGTGCAGGCTCTTTTATAAGCCAGTCATATTTTCTTTTGGATCTTACTGTTATCTCAAGAGCTGATTATTTCAGATAAATAAGGATTACTGCAGTGAGAGAGGAAAAAGAGAAAACGATCAAAATCTCACGTTGATGTTACATTGAGCTCAGTTATGTCTATGAGAAATAGGCTGGACAAAGAAGAGATCTGATTTTGAATTTTATTTTCCTGTGGGAGTAAGCACTTGTCCTCACAGGCTGAGTAGTACTTCTCATGTCGAGTAAACTGATCCACATGTGTAAAATTGGTGGAATTCTCCTTTTAAAAAATAAAAATATTGATTTAAATTGTATTTCTTGAATTACCGTAATATTAAAATATATTAGTTTCACAACTATGAAAATGATCACTTTAAAGATTTGCAGTTTCTGGTCGGGAACTAATTGCAGAACTAACTGAGCATATGTGCAGCTGGCGGGGCAGGTGCTGTGTTGCATGTTGCATTGTTGGTTGGGGACAGGCCTTGAAAGTAAGACCCCTTCAGGACAGATTTTGTTCCTGATATTAACCTTAAAATGTGATGATTTGATGCTGTTCATTTGATAAAGTTCAACTTTTAAATGGTGTGAAAAGTTCATGAGTTTTAAGTTCATTGCCTGCCAGGCAGGACTGGAGCCTCTTCATCATCTTGCCCACTAGGACACCAAATACACCAGGAGTGCTGCCGACTAGTTTCCCTGCAGCCCTGCAGTGGCACTTATGTTTCTAAAAATACTTCCTGCAGGTCACAGTAGACTAAACAACGGAGTACCTGCGAGATGCTTTTATATATATATCCTTATTGTGTTTTAGGGAAACTCCTTTAAAATTGCATTGTTGGGACACCCAATTATGCATATTTTCTGCAGTGTTTAAAGGCAGCAGCCGTTTCTTTTTTCAAGAAGGATACTGAAGACGAGTTGCTGGTTCAGCCCATCTTTTATTTCAGGGCAGATACACACTCGCTGGAGACAAATTATGCACCACAGTTGCCAAAGCGTCGTCGTCCAGCAGTCTGTAATAACCAGTTTTGTCAGGAAGTGCTTGAATGTTTTGGGGGAAGCTCTTTGAAAGTGTGATTTATAAGCTACCAGTTACTTCCCATTGGAAGACCTCCCTGAAGGTCCCTGAAGAAAAATATGGTCAGGTTAGTGTTAGTTACTGATTTTAAAAGGTGGGGCTACTCTGAAGTGTTTTAAATAAAGTTATTCAGCAAGGATTGACAAAATACAGAGTTGCCCATCGCCAAACGGATCCAATTTAGCTTTGGTGTTGAATATAATGTCTTTGATTTGATGGTATTTTGTTTCTCTTACAGAATTTGAATGGAGCTTCAGTCAGGACCTGTCCGCCATCTTGGTGAAACAAGAGGAGCCAGATGTTGGTCAAAGGTTAGACCCTCAGCCTCTGGAAGGCCCGCCTCTCATATTAAACCCCGCCCCGCCACATCGAGGGTCACCATGGAAACACACGGTTAGCATCCATCAGACAACAAGATGCTACATATGATGTTTTTATTGATGTTAAGTGGTTAGTTCATCGGTGTTACTGTTGTTTCTGTTTCTGTAGGAGCCCAGTCAAGACAGTGTGAAGCCAGTAGCCATTAAAGATGAACCCAGAGAGATTGGACAGTACCTAAGCCTGCCCAGCGGTACACAAACACACACACACACACACACACACACACACACACACACGTTACATTAGTATCAAAATTTAAATCACCAGCAATAAGCAAGTGACACAAAGGAATGTATCCAGTCGCCACAAACAGCGGCGAAGGTTTTGTTTCAGAATAGGTGGGGGACACATAAAAAATTGTTTCGAATCCTGGCAAAGGAAATTTTGAGCATCACACACTTTATTTCTTGCATATTGGGGAATTTTAAGCACCAATTTGAGCCTTTTCTGCAACAATTTATGGTTGAAATGTCTTTTATTTTGTTTGAATAAATGTATCAGGGGAGACAAATTCACATGTTTGAAATATGCATCACCTGCGTCCCCCCTGAAATCTACACCTATGTCCACAAGACTTGCAATGTTTTCAAGAAAATATGGTCACAACATTCAAATGTTGACAAATTAACCCATTTTTATTCCAGTTCAGGGGAATAAAAACCCACAAACGTATGTTGATTGAAAGACTTTTATGGGTTTTTATTCCCCTAAACTTGTCTTGTTAGGCACAGCTTTATCCCAAGCTGTCAAATGCTTCAAACTAATTCTAAAACTCACCATCTGACTGATAAACTCTCAACCTGACAGACCAGTTCAGGACAGAAACAGCCTTTCAGAAGGTCTAACTTCCTGCCTTTGTATCTGTATCTCTCTACCTTTATGCCAGTGATCACAGCAATCCACTTGAGAAGTACAAAGTCACTTTTTAGTTTTCAGAACGCCAACAGAGATCTCATGTGTTGTTTCAGTTGTCAACAAAAGCATGATGTCTCAGTTAAAAGTAGCAGCACTCAATCAACACCCTCCTCTCCTTTTAGACGACACTCTCCAGCTCCCGCCCACCCCTCCCAGCAGTAACCACGGCGACAGTGACGGCTCCCTCCCTCCCTCCTCCCCACACCTCCCCTTGCCACCGTCTTCCCCTCAACCACAACAGAGGCCAGGAGGTCGTGCCTCCTCCTCTTCCTCCTCCTCCTCCTCCTCCTCAGCCATCTCTTCTTCACCTCTCCTCACTGCACCACATGTAAGTAAAAGAAACACTCTGTATCTTTCTGCTCCCCATCTCCACTCTTGGTTTTCATTATTATTCCCGAACTGATTCGACGGAACAAATAGTTGAATGGACTAAGTGCACATTTTGGTGTGTGGCACAGCTGTCATTATGGGGTTCAATCAGCCCGATAGTCTGCTGACAAAATGGGGCCTATTCAGTGAAATTCAGTCAGTCCAGTGTCTGGCCATTGTCTGCCCGATTCAGCAGCTTTTCTCTGAAGAAATGAATCACATGTGCACTGATGCCATAATGTAATTCCTTATGACCAAATGTTTACACACAATTGTTCAACATCAGCAAAAGATGTTTGATTTGGTAATGATGCATCTGAGCTGCAGTAAAATCACCACATGAAGAAGCTGTGTTGTTTCGTATTGTTCAAAGGGAAAGCTGATGAGTCAGCCGCCTGCGGGGATTATTTTTAAGGGGACCTAAATATGCTTTTCCTTATTTTCTGCCATATATACAACATTACAGTGTCAGATGTTGATATCAAACGTTGCCAGTTTCAAATAATGAGGTAAACGTGTGTTAAAGTAATCCCTGTGAGCAAAGACCACAGGCTTTAGATCGTTCTGAATGCTCTTGTTTCCAGCTGTGTTTTTTTTTAAAGTTTGGCTACAAGCTGATGTCAGCTCATGCCAGGTTTCTATATGGTCATATGCTCCAGGCAGGTGTTTACATTATGTACACTACTACATGTAGCTACATGCTGGAAAATATGTAATCTTGGTTCCTGATGCTGTTAATTTCTCCTCGATTTTGGTTCATATTCCTGCTGGAACATTTCCAGTTGTAAAGATTTTGGTTTGCAAGCTTTAATAGGAGATTTTTATCCGGAGAAAGTGCCACTCCACTTTATTACGGTCAGTTCCTGGCAGTGCAGAGATGTCAAGATGCAGAAAACCTGGAAACACTGACCAATCAGAGCAGATTGTGCTTTTTCAGGAGGGGTTCTTAAAGAGACAGGCGCTAAAACGGAGCGTTTCTGACAGAGAGTGAACACAGGTGTTCCAGCACAGACAGTATGAGGAAAATAAAGTGTTTTGTGAACATTAAAGCATGTTAAAATGTTCTAGTAGAAACCCAAAGTACAAATATAAACCTTAAAATGAACAGAACAGGTCCCCTTTAAAAAATTGTGATAACGGTTGTGAGTGTATGGATGAAGTTCCTTTGTGTCATTGTGCAGAAGCTGCAGGGTTCAGGACCCCTCTTGCTGACGGAAGAAGAGAAGAGGACCCTAGTTGCCGAGGGTTACCCAGTACCTAACAAACTTCCTCTCACTAAGAGTGAAGAGAAGGCACTGAAGAGGGTCCGGCGGAAGATTAAAAACAAGGTAAACACCGCAGCTTTTAATTGCAAGTAAAAGCCATCCTCAGATTCGCTCTCCTTTGGCGTTTCCCCTCGCTATATTTACATTTTTCCAGCACTGTGTCTTTTGGATGCGTACTGCTTATGGTCTGGCACCTGGTCAGTATCTTTTCATAAAGCCCTGACTTAACCTGAGCTCTGTGGGACTACACGCTCATAAATGTCCCAAGCTTAGAAAATAAGAGGAAAATAAGAAAATACAGGCAGAGATCAGAGTCTCTGCAGAGAAATATCCACTGCCACACACTTCTAGTGACTCATAAGTGATAACTGAGAGGGATTACTTCAGTATGAGTCTATGCATTGTTTTTTTTAAGGAAAATCCTGCATAATATATCTTTAGTAACTTGACAAATTGTCTTTGCATCTTGCTGATATTTCTTTGTTTTTCTATCCAGATCTCAGCTCAGGAGAGTCGGAGGAAGAAGAAAGAATATGTGGAATGTCTGGAGAAAAAGTAAGGCTTGGAAAAACTCTTTGTCCCCGTGTTTCCATCCGTTTTCCACTCCTTTTGGTTTACCTTTATATCTGGCTGTCTTTTTGCGATTTCCAAGCCCTTTTTTTCTCATTATAGTTCTTTTAAATGGTATTAAAGTACAGTACATCAGTGGTTATGATTATTTAGAATTGTCCAGCCAGGAAAAACAATTTAAAAAAAATCGATTCAATAAATAATGGTGCGACTCAGTATTTTTCTGAACAGTCAACAAATCCTATGAAAAGACCAAATTAATGGATGTTTCTTATCAAAATGTTTCTCAACCTCCACGGTCAGATGCATTCATCATCATCATTTGATGTTTTTCAGTGGAACATGATTTTTTAAAATGCAATTTGTCATCGAATCATGGAGATAAATGTTCTACTGCTGAATTATTACTGTTATTTCAACCAGTTTCATGCCAGCCCAGCTGTTAAAAATGCTCAAACAGCCAGTTGCACAGCAGTGTCTATGCAATAAATGAATAACTTTTCTCTTCCACTCCTCCGAGCTGTCTAACAATGTGTTTAAGAGCGTTGCATTTGTTCCAGAAAGCGGCCATGATGGCCAATGAGGTTGAGTCCAACCACAGGGCTTTTTATACATAATTTTATGTTCTTCATCTGCATTGCTCACACAAAAAAAAGAAAAATACAACTGAAAAACGGAGAAAAGATAGATTGGTGAAATGCCCAAGTGAGCCTGAGAGTTGAAGTTAGAGCTGAGTTTGGTGCCACACACACAAGCTCTGCAGGGGATTGAACTAGCAGCCTATCTCCTTTAGGGTCAGGTACAGATGTCCAGATGAACACATAATACGTACAGGATGTATTTCATCATTAAAAGTGAGCAGAAACTCTTTCCTCTCTTCTCTCCTTTGTTTTTCTGGCAATTCATTGCCATGGCAGGACTCCAGTAACCTGCTGAACACATGGGTCAGAGAGTGAAAGGGAGGTGAAAATGTGGGCTTGATTTTAAGACATTTCCAATCGCAAAAAGCACCCGAAGACATTCATACAGGTCGTACCCAAACACTATTAGTCGGGGGAGAGCTGACTTTAACAATAGTAAGGAAAGAGGAGGTGTGTAAAAACAGAAATCCTTCTCTGTCTTTGTGTTCTCTTTGGACAGGATTATTGAAGGACCCCTTACAAAGAAACCAGCAGGATGACTCTCTGAAAAGAATGTGTATGAGTGAGCTGTACTCAGACCAAACATAGCAAGAGATCAGGAGGATTATGAGTAACAAAGCAGAAGATTAACAAGATTTTAAGTTAAGATAAAAGATATAAATAGGATTAGCAGGAGATGACAAAGGAAGAGCAAATGAAGAGGGATGAGAGGACAGTTGGGAAGTCTCTCATCCTGCAGATCCATTTGTGTGCTGGGTACATCAATTATTTACAAAAGAATTCAAATGTCAAAATGAATTCGGCCCTGATGAGTGAAAATGTTTGCAATCAGAGTAAAAGATCATTAAAGATGCTGACAGGACTCTGTGTCTCTTTGTAAGGGTGGAGAGCTACACGTCAGAAAACAGCGACCTGTGGAGAAAAGTAGAAAACCTGGAGACTGCCAACAGGTGAGGCACTCACACACACACACACACACACACACACACACACAATTACACTCCAGCTGACATTAGCGTTGTTTACCCACTGATACTGTACCACCTGCCTGATCTGATTGATTAGCGTTGCCGTTGATGAGTGTCTGTCGCCCTAGTTTTTGCAGTGGGTCTCACACTGTTGGTCATTGTCGGCCCTTGTCGGCCATCAGAGATTGCAGAGCCTGTTGATGAATGAAATCACTCTGTTTGGCAGTTCAGCTCATCGCATGAGCAGAGAAACAGAAGTGAGGAAAGTAAACAAAAGACTAAAGTCAAAGAGCGTAAACAAACTTGTTATAATCGGTAAGATTATGTTTTTAGCCATTTAGCTCTTTAGCAGAAATGGTTCATAAATGTTTGATGTATTGTTTGCTAGTGCACAGTAAATATGTTTTGTTCTTTCAGCATCAGGTTGAGTTGTTAATGTGCTAACTGGCTAACCAGCAGGGCTGTCCCTGACCAAACTGGGGCCCTAAGCGAAATTTTATTTGGAGGCCCCCATCCCAAATGTATCATAGGTACAAAATGACCGTACAACAACTTGCCATTTAACTTGACAACCTTTAATGGCAATAACAAATGTACTGTAGATACAGTAGTTTGGCTGTATGAGTCAAATAAAATAAGTAATTCCACCTGAAATAAATAAATAAATATTAAATAAAAATAACTTCAAACTGAAATAAATAAATAAACAAATCTGAGTCACAAATAGCCATCAATTACTCATCAAAAGAAAGTAACTTCCACCACCTCAATCCCCCACCCTTGATTAAACACTGAAAATAAAATAAAAGAGGGAGACAGGTTTTTCCTATTTAATCTTATTTTGTTATATTTCTCCCTCTCCCCTCTCTGGAGGTGTCCGATCTCCCTCAGCCCTCCGCCTCTCCCACCTTAATTAAACACTGAAAACAGAAATAAAATACAGAGACATTCTTTTCTATTTTCATCTTATTTAGCTATATTTCTCCCTCTCCCCTCTATGGGAGCATCCGACCTCCCGGCCCCGCACATACCCCCGAGGCTCGGGTCTCCCCCTCCGTGGAGCCCGCCCGCCCTCCCAACCCCGCACATACTCCTGAGGCTCTTTTGGACGACATGTCGACAGCTCTTCACCTGCTGCAGCTCTGCAAGTGCCTGCCAGCGCACCCCTCTGATTGTTCAGATGTGGAGTGCTGTCAATCATTACAGCGACGCATGGGCGGTCAGGTCTCTTCTCTCCTTCCTCGAGCTGATTCTACGCGCGCCTCACGGTATCCATTGCGTATATGCGCAAATGCGTCCCCTCGCGCAAAATGTGGCCCCCCATGGAAGATGAGGCCCTACACACAGCGCGTGTTCTGCATTTAGGGAGGGGCGGCCCTGCTAACCAGCGTCATGACGGTCTTCCGGTTTCCCTTTTGAATGTAGAATACAGGCCACTGCCAACTGCCAAGCCACCAGGAACAGCGTCGGGCTTTGAAACTGAGCTTACATAGTGGCCAAAAGTGGAATTACAACAAGACAAGACAATGGTACAAGACTTTATACCATTAACATAAATTGGGAAAGAAACATCTGTAAATTAGTAGATACATTTTTTTGTGCGCCACAACCCCCATAAAATGACTCGTTTCACTGTTGGGATTTGATCCATTTGGTCAGATAACATTTCAAAAGTTTATTAGAACCGCATGATTTAATACTTTTATCTCAATTCCAGTTAGCGGAGCACTAAACCGGAGCACTGGCGGAAGTTAGCCGCTCAGCCACACTCGTCTCTTGTACACTTGCTCCATGGGCCCCACAGTGTGGAAGATCTGGGCAATTTCATATGATGGAAATGGAGTTTTTTTGGCTTTGTGTGCCACTGAGCAACTGAGAGTTATTTCCTCTCACACAGGTGCAGAATGTACATGCTAGTTGGCGTTGGCTGTAGTCTTGGTGGCGTGTTCAAGTAAAACTTCTTGGCCGAGACACAGGCAACATTGTCACCACCAGTTTCCTGATGTTGGTTTGGTGTGTCTGGGCCTTTATGTCTCTGCTACTAATCAACAAAAGAGTTTTCATATATTATATTTATCTTTGAATAAAAATTTTAAATCATATGCCCTTGATATTTTTCAAGGTGTAGTATCAAAGTTGCAAATTTCAGTATCATAACCACAGTTCTTGCTGTCGTGTCTCTGAACAGGCTGAAGCTGTTGTGAGCTGGCTCCGAACACTAATAACAAAGGGCCGACATTCTTGTAATGATGTTTGGATTATCATCACTGAAAATAGCAACGCGTTTGCAAAGAATGCAGCTTGATAAGCTGAGAGCTGAATGATCTGCGCTGCAGCAGGGCTCATTTTTCTTTAATCTCTCTTGGAGAAATAACGATTATTGTAGCTGCAAGCCGAGCTGCAGTCATATAGTCTTCACGGGCCAAACGCTCTCGACTGTCGGTTATACGTGCTCGTATTCATTTTCTAAAACCCTTTCAGTTTATATGCAGTGTGTGTTAGATTGAGAGAATTCTACGAGTCTAAACAGAGTCTGCTCTCAGACTCACCCAGCTCTGTTTGTCTCCTCTGTTATTATAACAATATGAAACCAATCTGCTATTATCCTTGAGTGGGTAGATGGGTGGGTGGGTGGGTGGGTGGCTGGGTGTGGTGTAGAGTGTTGAGGGGGGGTCTGTCTCTACGTCTGTCTGTCTGTGGCAGCCTCAGCCTGTCATTAAAGCTGCGAGTTAACAGTAGCTTTCATCATGGAAGGCAAACCCCCCTCCCTTCCCACCACACACACACTCACACACTCACACACTCACACACTCACACACTGATGAATATGTTAAACCACCACACAGAGGAACAATGAGTTGGCACAAACTGGAGGAACATGAGTCAGCACGCTCACTCTCACATAAAGTCCAGAAAATGTGCAGGTCTAAAAAAAAAAAAGCTTTTAAATGAATGAGCTAAATTTAAGTTGTGAGTTCCTAAAAATGCCCCAAATGCAGTTATTAGCGGTCGTTTTGTTCTCCATGCAGTGGTTTCTTTTTACTGCACGTCCACTTGGATTCATACAGAACCAAGTTAGTGCCACCGGTCTGTTAGGTGTACGAGAATAACTCCATATTTGTGTAATTTTTATTAGTCAATTTTGTGTCAAGCCAAACATTTGTCCCATCCCACATGGGATTACAAAACACCATCTCAGTCTTTGTGCATCTCAGAAATTTGCAACACTATTGATCCCCTGAGGGAAATTAGGACATGTTAGAGCTCTTATACTGTGTATAGCCATAGAGAAATTATAACATATAGAAATAAAGGACGTATGCAAGAAAAAATGTGCACTACACCACAATATATAACACACCTAAAAAAATCCGTATCAGTTTAAGTGTACGCTATATTTAGAATATTTTCAGCACTTTACCTCGCCATCAAAGCCACCAGATTCTGTTGACAAAAGCAAACATGTAAACTGGAATAAAAAAATTTTAGGTTGCTAAAATACATTTTTATATGGTTCCCGTCCACAGCAATACAATACTTTGCTTTTGTGGTGGTAGATTTGGCCAACCAATACAGTGCGTAAAAAAGGCACAGCAGAAACGTCAGACATGTCGGACCACCGTGTTTAACTATAAATCTTGAAGCGCTACAGTTACGGCTGAAATGAAAACATTAATAAACAGGTTTACTGATTTCACATAAAATCAGTCGCCACCCAGAAGTGATTGCTGTTATAAGCATGACCTCACAGTGATTGGGTCCATGTTGTTTCGACATCCCATTGGACAGATTTGGCATTCAGTGAGTATTTCAAAGTCGACTAGACCAGACACTCAAACATGGACTTTCCAGAGGTGTTTATTTGTTGTCCTCTAGCTTGAGCCAGACAAATATTGATTATAATTTCATCTCTATGTGTGTCCAGCGCAGATAGACATTCACAATATGTTTAGCCTAGCTTAGCACAAACAATGAAAGCAGAGGGAAACCACTAGCTCCCCCAACACACATTCATTTAATAAGTTCATTAAAATTTTCCGTTCATGTGCTGCAAAGTCACACACACACACATATTCACAGAGCCAACCAGCATGACCTTTGGCAGTATAAAAATTGTATTAAAAGCAGTAATAACGTTAACAGTGAATCACTGTGGTTTCACATCAAAGTCCTGTGTGAGAAATGCTGCTCAGCATCATCCCATATAAGTTTATTACAGCTGGCAACTCACAGTGCAATACTACAGTCTGGTGCATGTGACAGACATGAAACATCTGATTGACCACTTTATTGTCTGCTTTAGTTTCCAGCTTATTTAACGGTTGACTGACTCGCTGCAGGCCGGTTCGCAGCTGTAAGCGGTCCTCTGTCTCCACCTAGTGGTCAGAGTGAGTCCTCCCAGCCACTGACAGCTCATACCATCAGAACCCTGCTCTCCAGATCACACTCACACACTGTAGTCTACTGGTTTTACTGGTGTGCTCTGTCCAACTCTGTGGTACTCCTCACTCACTCTGCTAGCTGACACAGCAGCAGTAAATCAGGTGGATAAAGCTGACTTTAAACTATAAGAAGAGAGAAAATACCCGAGGATTTAACTGGTGTTATTTCCCTGAGGTGATGAAGCTGTGATTCAAGGAAGGAAAAATCCTCAACCAAACAGCACTCTTCCTTGAATCTTTTCTCTACTTACTCAGTCTTTTTTGATTGTTAATTTCTCTCTGTTTGTCTCTCTTTAGGTCTCTCCTGCAGCAGCTGCAGAAGCTTCAATCATTGGTTTCAGGGAAAGTTGTTCCCCGTTCATGTAAAATAGCCTCAACCCAAACAGGGACATGCCTCATGGTAAATATATTGTTCTTGTTACGGTAAACCTCCTCACACACATACATTTTAATACTGTCGTTATGAAATATCTTTGGGTTGTGGACGAAACAAGACATTTGAGGACATTATTTTGGGCTCTGATTGACATTTTATAGACCAAGTAACTAATCAATCAATCAATCGAGAACATATTAAAAAACCTTAGTCATAGCCCTGTTGAACTCCTTTTTGTGATAATTTACCAATGTGAGTGTTTTGCTCCTCTCTTACGCAGATGGTGGCCGTGTGTTTTGTCCTGGTGTTGGGCTCCTTCTCTCCCTGCTTCTCCCCCCTCTCCCTCCTCAGTCACACCCCCTCTTTGTCCTCATCCTCCTCTTCCTCTCATCCCTCCCCTTCTCCTCCTCTTTCATCAGCGGACCTCTACACCACCAGTCAGGGTAGGTCAAATACAAATACATCACCTGTGGTTCGACAACTTTGAATTGCAACTGCTGCTCAGCAATTTCCCTAACGACAACTCTGTGCTTTATATTTCTAATACTTAACGGTAAAAGATTCCAAAATAAAAGCACACCAAGAAGGAAGATAGAGAAAGATCCCAGAAGTTTAGTCTTGTAAAGAGGACATGAGTATCAACTTTCACTCTCTGCTGCATTCCACTTCCCTATAAATTTACTTCCTTAAGCCTCTTCCCCTTGGGGAAACCCTTTTGAAACCAGAGGTTAGGCTGTCATCACGTTAAGTACCACTCCTTTCTGCCAGCAACCAGCCTTTGAGTGGTGAGGGACAATGTCTGCCAGACTGTACCCATCAAGGGCTGAAATACTGCCCTGCCCGTGGCCCCTAGACTTCATTATAACCCTGAGATATAGTTGTATTTGGAAATGACATGAGAATGAAAACCAATGTGTGTGTTTGTGTGTTGCAGTCCGTTCCCGCAGCCTGCTCTTCTACAACGAAGGGTCTCCATTGGAGGAGAGTTTAGTGACATCAGAGGGGGAGAGGCTACAGTCTGAGGGCCACGTCCAGACAAGCCGATACACAGCTGACAACAGCAATCAGACAACTAGGCCCAAGTTAGACCGGAGGTAGAAAAACATATATTGTGATATTTTAATGACAAATAACTTTTATTGTCCCCTTAATATTAATCAAGTGCCTTTTTTCTCCTCAGAGAAACAAAACCAGAAGGAGCCTCCGAGTTTTTCTGACACAGCCGGACCCTTCCTCCCATGACTTCTAACCTCTGACCCCTAACAAGCCCTCAACGTCCTGATTCCTGAACTCAGCGGGCTTCATATCGACATCCACCTGGACCAAAATCAATCCATCATCAACCCTTTCAGTACGCCTCGAGACAAGAATTCCTCCACCCTCCACTGCCGGTTCACTGCCTGTACATGGTGCTTCACTTCTCTGCTTCAACAGACTCTGCCACACCTGAAGATACTTGATTTTAAAGGGACCATCTTATTGGAATTTCTACGTTTACACATTAAAATCCAACTAATCTGTTAATATTTAATTTAAAATAGTAACGAAGAATATTTTAAAATACATTACAAACCTAAGGCTTTAATTGAAGAACATCCAGTATTCAGTAACCTAAAGATGTGACTTGTAGCATTATAACAGAAAACAGTTTATCACCACAAACTAATCACATGATCGCCAAGAGAAAAGACAGATGTAAGCTATTTTTGCCTGGTTTCCACATGCGTATGTGTATGGAGACGAGGCAACCAGAAGTCCATTCATTCCTATGGGAATCTCCATGATATCTGTAATATTTCGGCCTGTGCCACTAATTCCATGCCACGTACCTGGCAGGTCCTGTTCTGGTCCCAGTAATGTTCCAAGTGCATATTCCAAACTAATGGAAGGCAAAAAATAGACAAAATTAGCCTCTACGTCATGGCTACAGGTTTTTTTTCATCCGTAAAGAAATACACTTCGTTGTGTTGGACACTATAGGCATCATCTGTATATTTACAGATATATGAACACCACTCACATACGCAAGTGGAAATGAGGCGTTAAGCTTTTGTCCAGAGGTGCGAACCACAGTCAGACTCAAGTCACAAATTTGATGACTTAAGACTCGACTTGACAAATCCAAAAGATGAACCTAAAGACGCAATTTGTAGCATTTTCACAAAAACACTTTATCACCACAAACTAGTCAGAGCATTGTCCAGAGGAAAGACAGGTAAGTCATGTGAGAAGAGTATTATCCAGAAGTGTGGACTCAGGTCATATGGCTTGGACTCAAGTCAGACTCAAGTCAGAAAATTTCAAGGCTTCATAATTGACTTGACAAAACCAAAAGACTTGCAACTTGACTTTGACATCACTTGGAATTGAGCCTTTTGACTAGAAAATACTTGATACCTTCCCCAAAGCCCAAAAAAAGTACATTATTTAAAAAGTGTGCCACGAATCAATTAATTTCCTGAATCAACAAACATTAACACTGTTCAGTCCCAGCAATCCGACACTTAATCCCCCAACTAATCAGTTGTCAAGTTGCAGGAGAGAACCATGAATAACTAATGTTGCGTTACTTAGTGCTAGTTGGACAATATGTCATTGAAGATAAGTATACTGAATACCAAAAATTACAGACAGAGATGCAACAACTTTCAGCTGCATATGACATTTGAAGTTGCACCAAGAACGGTAACTTGAGACTAATAGTAACATAATTAGCTAACGGTTAGCTAACGTTAGCTTAACATCGTAAGTGCTAATATCGTAGGCAACTGGACTTGCTTGCATTTCTTGAAGACGTTTCGCCTCTCATCCAAGAAGCTTCTTCAGTTCTAAATGACTGGTACAAAGTTGCAGGCTAGCCTACAATTACCATGACCTAGATGACTGAGAATCTTCACCGACAAGTTAGCATCTTACAAATTTTTAAAAGCATCCATGAACGAAATATTACTCTGCTGTATAAAATGGCATTACCGTTCGTGAAGAGCGCATTATTATCTGTTTAGGACTCGAAACTCAAAAGTTTAATAGTTGGGACTTGACCTAAGACTTGACACAGGACTTGAGTGTAAAGACTAGAGGCTTACTTGGGACTTGCAAAACAACGACTTGGTCTCACCTCTGGCGTTATCTTACCATGTCAAGACAGACCGAAAGCAATTATTAGCTGCTTTTGGCTCCCTCACTTTCTCTCCAGAACTAATGTAGCGTAGCCATTTTAGAGGGAAAGCGAGCTTTATGGGAAATGTAGTTTTAACGTCTAGAGAAACACACAATGATACACCTTTGCACCTTTAAAGAACTTGTGAATATAAATACATATGGATACTTGACGGACCTCCACTGTGGGAGTTTATGTTAGCACACGATGCTTGGATTTTCCAAGACAAAACTAAATATTGAAAATAACACGTCTAGTCCTTTTTAAAAGGAAGTTGTGCCATTTAAAAAGTGCCTTCCACTTACTTCAGTTAAATATAACCAACTTGGCCTTACACCTAAAGCCCACACACTCACCTTAAAAACCTAACTAGATCACACACTGTTTAAATCAGGGCTGGCCTCTGCCTTTTTGGGCTCATTTTGCCGTCTCTATAGTTTTTGTTTCTTTTGAATAATCATAAACTGGATTAATGTTTAGGATTTATTTGGGGGAATTGTTTTATTTACACGCCTGTAGGTGTAAAAGCTTGTCAGATTCACCTTTGCTACGAGCCAGCCTTGGTTTGACCTGCTTACCAAACAGTTTTTTTTGTTTTTGTGTATTTTATTTTTCCACTTTTTGAATCCATCTCAAGTTTTTCACATCCAGATTCTGCATAATTTTGGGGGGAACCATATTTTCATATCAAGGGACCACTAAAGGGGTCCTGACAGAGGTTGGGAAACATGACATAAAAGTATTTTTATGGAACTAAAAATTGTATATATAATATATTTGCAGCATCAAAAAAGAGCATATTTAATTTATGCAACAAAAAAAGAAATACTGAACGTGTTTTTAAGGTTAGTTTATGTTCTTGTGTTTTTGTTTTTTATAAATAATGTTTACAAAAAACACCAAAATACAACTTATAATATATTCTGAGCATCAAAAAAAGAGCATATTTATTGTATGCAAGAAAAAAAAAGGAAATGTATGTTGTGTTTTGGCATTTAGGATGATGAAGTTTTACATGATGGTGTGTAGTTTACATGCCGTTTTATGGAGTGTAAAACTTTGACATGATCTATTTGTGTCTTTTAACTGTAATACAGTGTTTATGTTCCACTGCTGTCGCATGACAACCTGCGAGGGGCTTTTTTTTGTTCCCTCGTGATTTAAAAATACCATTAGCTTATACAATTACACCTTCAAAAAGCTAATTATTACTGTCAAGCTGAAGTTTCTTGACCTAAAAAGACACAGAGGATTTTTAAATAATAAAAACATTGACGATAATGCTTAATGTAGATATTTTTATGTCATAAATTCATCAAACCAAACAGCAACATCGATGCTAAAAGAGCTCGTGCGACAGCAGTGTATGATGTATTTATTCCTGTTTGTAGAAAGTGTGTATATATTGATGAAGCCAATCAGGGGACTAAAACATTCCAAGAAGTAAAACACCACTAGCTTCGTTACTCCACAATTTGAAGGAACACCGGGACATTTACAATAAATCTTTAATTCTTCACCACTATTCTGACAATGTGAGAAAAAAATTGAACAATTAAATATCATGGTATTCCTTTAAATTAAACGCTATAAAAACAGACCAAATCCTTAAATAAATAACTCTTACTTATAAAATACTCAGTACAATTAACACATCTTCTCAGTTTTTTTTCTTATTCATCTGTTTCATTTTGTGTCCGTCATCTTGTGTGTACACAAAAACATCACGTGACTGCAGCCCGTTGCACAAACATCCTGTCATTCTCACCCGTTAACAGTCATAATGCACCAGTGTACATAAATAATGACAACCTAATGTGCAGTTGTTGTAAATAAGGGCCTTGTTTTTGTATTGTGACATAGTAATCTGAGATTTTAACCTGTGGAATCAAGTTGGAAAGGAAAAAAAGAGAATTTTTGAGGGGAAGGACAATGTAAAGAGGGGAGGGATTAAAAAATAAGGGAGGGTGAGTTTTTTCAACTTGTAAAGAAACCTTAATAACATAGCAGCTGCACACAGTTCAGATGGTTGTTAAACACCAGGTAGTGCTTGATTATTCTCACCTCTTCGTGGATATGTTAGAGAGAGAATAATCAAGCACTTCCTATGTATTTGAAATGTGTTTGGGTATAATGTTGTCTTGGTTTGTTGTATAGCGTCTTGCATGTTCCTCCATATACAACTATGTTATCTTAGTGTAGTCAGTAGAGTAGAAACCAGCAAAATATTAAAAAACTGCATCAGCAACACTGTGTCTGTGGATTTTCTCGCTTTAAATATGACTTGTACGGGTTTGTTCATTCATTCATTCATTTTCCGTAACCGCTTATCCTGTTGAGGGTTGCAATGCTAACCACTTTAAAAAAAAAAGATGGTTTGCTCTGGTCCCAGTTTTAATGTAGTCTTGATCCCCTTTGACCAGCAGTTCAGCTGAAGTGTTTGAGTATGAGCTGTTTTCGGAGGTCCTCTGCCTGGATATCGCGGTCCTCGGGCCTCTGTTCGAGGCACTCGGGTTGCTCCAGAGGGTCGGTTCTCTCCAGAGTCCAGGCATCTAATCCAGACTGCAGGGAGGCATTGTGGAGAACACAGCAGGCCAGCAGGATGGATGAACTCCTTTCTGGAGAATACTGCAGGACAAGAGAGGAGAGGAGATGAGATAAATGGATGATGGGTCTGGAACAGTGACATTGCTTGAAAAGTCATTTAACGTAAGGCCGGCGTTACCATTTTTTGACAGGGAGCTTTGCATGGATTAAAATACCTGTAAGTATCTTTTGGTGCCGTCCAAACATCTGAATCTGGTCTGTATGGCTCTGAAGGTTCTGTCCACTATCTCATGTGTAGCACTGTGAGCCAGATTATACTGAAACTCAGCAGGGGACTCTGGGCAGTCGACTGGAGTCATTAACCACTTCCTTAGAGGATAACGACGATCACCTAGGAAACAGAAATAAGAAAAGGACTTCATTCCTGATGTTTTCAGACTGCACAGAATGATGTAAGAAGTCTGAAATATGTGTCTCACCCAGCAGCCAGCCCTCCTCTATGTCCTGCAAATGTTTGCGGAGAGCAGATCTCTCTAGAACTTCAGTGTCTTTGAGTCCGCCTGGCCAGTGTGTTTCTGCGCTGAGTAACAACCCTCTGGCATCACAAACCAGCTGACAGCCCACAGAGTGAAAGCCCTTCCTGTTTACATATGACGAGTCTTCGCTGTTTGGCGCTTTGATGGTGACCTGGAGGTGAAGGGAGAAGAATATCAGTGAGGCTGTCACCTGCGTACAAAGTGTCCAGAAGTGTTAATGCAGTATAATATAGTAAACCTGAACACAGTCCAGCACCCCCAGAACTCCTGGGAATCCTGCCACCCTCTGAAACTGCTGGAGGGACTGCTCTGAGCTGGCTGTATCTCTGTCAGGGAAACATTAATACTGCTTTAAATGTACTTTCTCCTCCTCTTCTTGGTGTTTTTAATCTTTCATTTTGTTGTTAGTAGCATGAAGCCATACCTGTTAAACGTGATGAACTGGGGAGCTTTCTCCACAAGGGCTCTGGTTACATTAGACACGCATCTTGACATTGATGCCTGGCTGATCCCTATAGTATCTCCCATAGATGTCTGGAACGAGCCAGATGTGTAGAATCCCAAAGCAGCCAGCACCTGGACCTCAGGGCTGATGGCTCTGGACCGCTGGGTCCGTCTGCAGAGAGCCTGACACACAGAAATGACACATACATTTAAATGAATAGTTAATTGGACATAATTGTTCAAAACTGAGGATCAGCACACGCTCACCTCTCTGAGTAACTCCACCAGATACAGAATAAACTCTCTGGGGAAGCCGAAGTGCGTGAGGAGAAAATCATCTGGGACAGAGTCCAGGTCAAAGCGGTCCAGGGTCTTGTGGCCTCGACCGTGTAGGAGTAGATCACAGTCCAAGATGGCTATAGGGATCGCCATGCTGTGGGAATACATTTACATTAATAAATAATACGCATTCATTTCAAGCACCTTGTTATACTCTTATTTGACATTTATAGTGGAAGATTTTCATGCCATATCCACAGTCATTTCCACTTTGTTCTTTGCCTCAGTAAGACATACTTGTGTGAATTTCACACAAAAAAAGAGAGAATCTTAGGCACAAAATAATGCTAGTTTAAGTTGAAATATAGGGATAATATATAACATTAAATCTAGAATACAGTAATATAAATTAGTGGTAGACAAATGTACAGTTGCAAATAAATTAACTGAATGAACTGAATGTATACAATAATGTATTAAACATATGTGCTTAATGAAAAACAAAATATAAATACACAGACATGTAAGCAGTTTGTAAAACAGTAAGTACACTATATACAAGGTAAAGATACATTATAATAGTTTCTAATGACAGTTTTATTATTACAGCCCTTTTTTTGAAAGATTATGACGATCATAGCATGGGACAAAAACCTGTCACGTTTTAAAACTAACGTCAACGCTAGTTATTCCTGTATGACTGAATCGCTTAAGTTAACGTGCTAACTAGCTAGCTAGCTCGCTAACATTTCGAGCTTTCTTAATTTTAGCTATGCTTGCTTGTTGAGGCAACGCTACTAATACACGTCGCTGGATAGCTGTAAATAAAAATTAAAACATAATTCCTTTCATTTGCATTATTAAGAAAGGGGTACTTGCATTTAAAGCAGTCATGCAGCATTTGACAACAAAAACAAGACAGAAACACCCAACCTGTGACGCACATTCGCAGATTCGAGACAGGAAGTAGCGTGTTGTATTTACAGATTATGGTATTGGAGTAAAAATAAAATAAGATACAATAAAACTTGCATTTTTTTGCGAATAGTATCATAGAGCACGCGTGGTGTCTCGTGTTTTACTGGCTGTATATTTTGCAGATATTTTTTTAAAAATCAACGAAAGTGCCTCTGTGAAAGTGCTACTATCCAAACACGTCGACATGGAGAAGATAAACAGAAAAGTAGCACAGTCTCTGCTGACGTTGTGTTCATCTGGATTGGACGTGTGAATGTTTGTTCAGCGCCGCGCTGCGTGCCACCTTTCTTACATCAGTTAACGCTTAATTGAAGCTACATTGCTAAGGGGAAAGCTAATGTAAGTTTTGTCGTTTTGTTGGGAAGTTAAAGTGCGTGGTATTTAGCTAGCTAGCTAACATTAGCCACAGGCTAACGCTAGTTGCCCAGTGAGTCACCAATCTAGTGGCTGTGCCTCCTCTTTTTGAAACATAAACGTTAAGACAGTATCAGTGAAATGGCGACATTTTATGTTATTAATTTGCCAGGTGGTGTGGTGCACCATTTAAGTGGTTGTCAGTGTTACGTCGTGGAACATGACCTCGAAATTATATTCGGACAGTTTCATGTCAACGTGGAGGCCTCACTTGCTATCTGGTGACATAAACAGATGCTATATGGAGGGTTAAAAACAGCATTGTTATTCCGGTTAAATACCGAAGGCAGCATTCTCATTGTGTTGTATATTGCTTCCTTTTAGCATTCATTAAATTGTTAGCTAGCAGAGTGCTACATATGTGGTGAAAATGGTTTGTTTTGGTCCATACTTGGCTGGGCTTTTGGTAACTGAACTGTTTGTGTATATGAAACGTGAGGAGTGAATGTACTGTGTAAATATTCATACATATTGCAGTTCATCTCATGTCATGAGCTATTTAAAGTTTGCATTTAAAATTAGTTAAGTATAATTTTGGGTGCATTGGCAAATTTATTATGATTCATGACCTAATTACTGAAATAACTGCAACTATATCTTGGTTATCTTCAAAATAATTTTCTTACAGTTATAGTGGATTATGATCACTGTTTTCAGTATCTGTAATGAGTTATCTTGTGTGATTGCAGGGTCGTGACAACATGGACAGTGGCCTGAGTCCCCAGGATAAAAAAGACTTGGACAAGTTCATTAAGTTCTTTGCTTTAAAGGTAAGAAGCCTGTATTGTAATGCCCCTGTTCCCAACATAGGATATGAATGTCGCGTCTGTGATTGCAGGTCTCTGAGGGAATATTTTGAAGCCTGGCGTGCACTCTAGTGGCTTTGTTTTGTTGACACCCTTCTTAAATGGTTGGTTCATTAAAACATTTTCTCAATTTCTCTGTTTATCTATCCGCACAGAGAGTTTGGGTTTTATTTGCCCAGGTTTTGAGAGACATTATTGATATTTCTGCCTCCACACGTAAGGATGTGAATTGAGATCTTGTTCCAGATTGTGCGATCTATTAGAATTGTATGCCTCTAAGATTATCAATTCCTTTCATGGAGGAAGGCATGCTTTTCTGACAGTTGGGTATTGCGAAACAAATAGGTCAAGCTCATGTGTCTGTGCTGCTGGAAACTTACAACAAGGAGTCATTGTGGAGAGGAAGAAACAGTCCAAAGCATGCTGTATTTTATGAAGAAGAGTCACACGCATACCTTTTTTATAGTGTTCCTTCACAGCAATAATAAAACTGTTGCTTGCCACAGGGATCAGTTAAGACTCAGAATGATTATCAGAATTGATATCAGCTTTGGTGTCAGCTATATCTTCTAGTTTTGAAAAATTATATTTAAACATATTCAACAGCAACATGTCTTTCCATAAAAAAATGTTGCTGTTATCTGTCGCTGATACTCCTTCACTACTTACTAGTAAAGGTTTCTTATGTCCTGTTTGTAGACGGTCCAAGTGATTGTCCAAGCTCGTCTTGGAGAGAAGATCTGCACTCGCTCGTCCTCGTCGCCTACTGGCTCTGACTGGGTAAAATAATTTAGTGGTTCTTTTACCTTCTGCCATTTACTGTACATACACATACACATGTATGTAGCTGTCTTTGACAGTTGGTCCTCTTCTGTAAAGGTGTATATTAAGGTGTATATTAACATAATTTTGGTTGTTATTATTATTTCTTCTAGTTTAATTTGGCCATCAAAGACATCCCAGAGGTGACCCATGAAGCCAAGAAGGCACTGGCTGGCCAACTTCCAGGCATCGGACGCTCCATGTGTGTGGAGATCTCCCTTAAGACGTCAGAGGTAAAATCTCCCTCAATGTGGCCAACTCAAATCATCTACTGCTGTCAGTTTTCTTACTCTGTAAAGTGACTTTTTACTCAAAGGCCTTCAAATTGTGCAAGGACTGTAATGTAAGCTGAAACTGATCAAATAATCGGTTGTCTTCTTCTATCTCTGTCTCATTCAGGGTGACTCGATGGAGTTAGAGACCTGGTGCCTGGAGATGAATGAAAAGTGGGTGAATTTAATGGCAAAATGTGAAAGGAATGTTTATTAAAATAATGGGTTTGTCAGTGCTGGACGTGTTTCTCTGCCTCTGTAAAAAATTACAGTGTGTACATGATTAGTTTGGAGGACCACAGATCTGTATCTAAGGTTGTAGACCCCCCATGACTGTGCTGCTGTTGTTGAAATTGCAATACATAATAAGATTACATAAAAACACTGAAGGAAATGATTAAAGGAATCTTGAGCTGTTCGACAAGTCAGTGTTGGATTGGTTGACTAATTGTAATATAGGTAACTTTACCCTGTTATTAACTTATCACCACACTGCTCACTTGTTATGAGTCAATGTCATTTCTGTCTCTGCTGTAGGTGTGATAAGGACATCAAGGTGTCATACACAGTCTACAACCGTCTGTCTGTCCTCCTGAAGTCTCTGCTGGCCATCACCAGAGTAACACCTGCCTATAAACTATCCAGAAAGCAGGGACATGACTATGTCATATTGTACAGGTGGGTGAACTCCACCTGTCTCCTTGTTAAACAGCTGGTTCAACTGCCAAGCTACACCCACTTTGATCTGACTCCTGTTACATTTAATGGATGGATGACATACATCGCCACCTGTTTCTGCCTCTCTCATGTCTAGGATTTACTTCGGAGAAGTTCAGCTGAGTGGATTAGGAGAAGGTAACTGTAAACTCTGCTTCTTCAGTGACATGTTGTAAATCACTAATAACAAGCATCAGGACTAACAGCTTCAGGCCTACGTGTTGCACTGTAGACCAGTGGCTCCCAGCTGGTGCAGCTACGGGGTCCAGATTTCTCTTTAGTCATTTAGTTCAAAGTCCACATAGTTTAATATATTCCACGTCATGCTTCTGTTTGGCCATGTGGTCGAGCTAGTTTGCTGTCTATGTCCAGTAGCTGTCCATGTCCAGTAGCTGTCCATTCATCACTCACTCTGCAGCAGGAAACAGTGCTTCAAAATAAAGGCTCTGTGCCGCAAATTCACTGTACTTCCAAATAAAAGCAAACATAACACATTCAGGAGTCACTTGCAGCCCATTCAGACCAACTTTTGGACCTTGACCCACCAGCAGGGGACCACTGCTGTAGACATTACACAAATAAGGCTTTACATAGTCGTGTACTTGAACCTTACAGTCGAAGGTGCAAAAGGACTTAAAAATAAGACTACATTCTAGTTTTTATTTTTTATTTTTAGAGAAATTAAGTTTATTGTGCCTTTTTTGCCCTCTTGTGCTTGCCACATTAAAAGATGCTCAGAAACCAAAATTTGTCAATAATGGTACAGTTTTTATAGTCTTGAAAGTGAGTTACACCATTAAAAAAGGAAACACTAAGTTGCAATCATGCCCTTCTAGAGTATTTCCTCATTGAGGGCAAACATTACTGTAACATATGAGACCAAATGCAGCATATTTAGGATAATTGAAAGAGAAGGTACACTGAAAATGTCTCTAACATGTGGAATAAATTAATTTTAATCACATTCACTGCTTCACCGTAACTGATAGTCTTGTATCCTGAAGTTTGTTGTTTGTTTTTAAGGTTTTCAGACAGTGCGTGTCGGCGTTGTTGGCACCCCTGTCGGCACAGTCACACTTTCATGTGCTTACCGCACCAACCTGGCATTCATGTCCAACAGGTAACTAACACACTACATATGAAACAACACAGTTTTCCTACAAAGAAAGTTATTATTGCTATTTAAAGTCAAAATGAGCATAAGTAGTCAACTATTGAAATGTTGTCTTTCTGCAGACAGTTTGAGAGGTCAGCTCCAATCATGGGGATCATCGTGGATCACTTTGTGGATCCCCCCTGCAGCAGCCAGCGCCCTGCAAACATGGGACATCCCTGCAACTACAGGTAGCGACAGAAAGCTGTGGAAATAAATGCAGCCAGAATGAGGTTTATAACTTTGCTGCCTTCTTGCTGCAGTTTTTAAAAACTTGAATTATCTAAATTATAATGTGTGTGTGTGTGTGTGTGTGTGTGTGTGTTCAGAGCTCCAGATGAGGAGGACGGATATGCAGGAGTTCAGGATTCCCAGGAGGTCTGCACCACCTCCTTCTCCACCTCCCCTCCCTCACAGGTGAGAGGACACACTCACTCGCTCCTCTTAACTGTCTCTTTCTTGATCCTTTGACTTCTTCTCTCCATTTTCACGCCTGTTTTTTATTTCACTTTCTCTTCTCTCTCTCTGTCTGTTTTCGTTCCTGTTGTCTTTATATCGTATGTTTATCTGTGTGTCGGCACTATCTCAGTGTGTGTGTACACTGAGCCCTTCGCCCTCTAAACTGTCTAAGCCCCTCCCGCTGGACAGTCTGCCGCTTCCATTGGCTCCCGGACTTGTCACTCACACTGTGAGTCTATGCTGGCCCCTGTGAGAGTATGACTGTGTGTGATACACTGCACTGAAAAACTCTGTTGGTCACTGTACTTCTCATTTGTTTCAGAGTGTGTGTTGCTCCGTGGTGTCAGAGTTGCATCATTTTTACCATCATCCCTTTTGACTATGTTCAAAGTTTCATCACTTGCTTTATGCACTGTAGACCTTTTTCGTCATGATGCATTATCATCTCCACAACATATACCACAGTAGTTACCTGTTCATCTTTGAGCCATCTCAAAAGCACAACTGTGACGTTGTGACAAATCTGTGTATGTGTCCACTGCAGTGTTTTGTGATCAATACTCCCTCTTCTTTCTGTCTGTCTCTCTCTCTGTAGCTGTATGCTTCCAGGTTATCATATCAGCCTCCAGCTCTAGCAGGAGCTGCTGAGCTTTGTCACCCTGCTGCCAATCCAAACCAGGTAATACACCAGTCTGTCACTAAGCAGCTCACCTCCACGTGCATATAAACTGATACATACAGATGTATATTCCAAATCTGTTTTTGATATGATTAATATCCCACAGTATGCGTCATTTGAAATCACACATTTCTGCCCATCACTATAACTGCTTTGATCCTCTGTCTTAGGCGTTGCATGCTGGGAAGGAACATGGAGGGGTTGTGTTGGTTCCCACTCAGCCTTCTCATGCAGCCGACGCTCATCTGACAGTCGAGCAAGCCGCCAACACACCTGGCAGCAGGTAATTCTCTCCTGGCATCACTGAAAGACTGCACTAACAAGCTGCGTCGTTCTCCCTCAATTTCAAATCAAGCGATCAATTTTCTGCCCCATAAAACATGACATTGTAAATCAATATCCAAACAATAACTCTCTCTTCCCAGTGGTGACGATGACGGCCTGTCGCACAGTGGAGAAAGACGGAGGGAGGAAGTGAGGAGGAGCGTTTCTCCCTCTGACCCTGTGGAGTCTCTCAATGCGTTCACAAGGAAAATCGGAGCCTTTGTCAATAAACCCAACACGCAGGTACGTCAGATATGACTGTTCATTCTGTGACTTCATACTTTACTGTTATCCTCACATTTTTTATGTCATGAAAGAAAAGTAAATGCTAAGGAGTACACTGATTTTAGCTCTGTGTTGTTTGTGTGTGTAGATAACAGCAGCCAGTTTGGACCTGCCATTTGCTGAATTTGCTCCACGAGGCCTAGACTCAGAGGAGAATGATCCCATGGTAACTACAGTGATACAGCAGATACTTTGGCTTGTCTTTCATGGATCATATAAACACAAACATTTCCTACATTTGGGGTATTCTGTGTGTGTGTTTAGGTGCAGCCTCCAGACTCTCCTCCTTGCCCGTCGCCTCTGCAGGCCAGCCTCCATTCTCAGGGCTCAGAGGGATCGGGGCAGCAGGACGACTTTGTCATGGTCGACTTTGTACGTATTTATTGCTCTGTTTTCTTCTGTCCGCTCCTTACAGCTTGGACTTTCCGCCATAGGCATAAATATATGTATTAGCACAATACGTCACTGTACTCAAGTGCTGAAATATGCATCATGGGGCTGAAATGAACTGCTGCCTGAAAGTGTTGAGAAGTTTATAGTCTGAACAGTGCCCTGATTCTTTTTGCCAGTGTAAAACCAGTTAGTGTGATGATGATGAGGTGTTTGGAGGAAATTACTCCAGTCACGTTGAGACATTTGCCCAGAACATGAGAAGGTTGATACCCCTCTCTGTATGCTAAACATAAAGCTGTAAAGAGCAGTCGGTTAGCATAGCTTAGCTTCGCATAAAGACTGGAAGCAAGGGAAACGGTTAGCTACGACAACAAAATCCCTCCACTGGCATATCAGAAGCTCATGAATTAAAGGAACAGTGTGTAAGATTTTTTAATGGTAAAATAAATGTAACTGTCTCTGTGTGCAGCGTCCAGCCTTCTCTAAAGACGACTTGTTGCCGATGGATCTGGGCACTTTCTACAGAGAGTTTCAAAACCCTCCTCAACTGGCCAGCCTCTCACTACACATCAGCTCCCAGTCGATGGCCGATGACCTGGTAACACCCCTCTTGTTTTTAATCTGATGATAAGTCGTTTTTAAAGCCTCAACGTGTAGAGCAAAACTGAATGCATGTGAGTTGTAACAGCGATTTGCGTTCTGTGTCTGCAGGACTCGCTGCCGGAGAAACTGGCCGTTTATGAGAAAAACATCGATGAGTTTGACGCTTTTGTGGACATGCTCCAATAGGGGAGGAGTGAAGAAAGGAGTACTACATGTGAGAAAAGACTTAATGGATGGTGGCAAATGACACTGAAAAAAAAGGAATGAAAGGAAGACGCAGACTGAAGGCTCTGTAATCGTTTGTTCTGTGAGAATCAGACTAAATCACCATATTTCAATGTGAAGCTCCTCATCTCTGATATCACCCTCCCTTACCTCCCTGTCAGGCACGTTCACCTCGCTTACCAGCTTGTACAGATCACTGTAAATACTGTATTATCTCTGACACTGACATACACCCCTCTCTGGTCTGGTAGTGTTAATTTAACTATTATTTTCTATGTGGCGCAAATCTGCTCTAGTCGTCAGTGTTTAATCAGGATTTCAATCAATTCTGTCACTTTAGACAGCCATGCAATTCAAGGACATACTACCTGCACTTTTTGTAAACCGTAGCTCACTATAAATGATCCACCCTCCCTCCCTGCTGAACACTACTGAAAGTTTCCTCGACATGATGGCCTGTCTGATCATATCGGAGGTGAAAGATCAGTGAAGGTTCTTCAAATCTTGAAAAGCTAGTCAAATAAACTGCACTTAGCCTCACAGCGGATGCTAGTCCTTTGCAAACAAGACGTGTTGTGTTCAAGAAATGCCCTGCTTTACGTTCTCAACATCGACAAGTAGCAGTTGAGAGTTGCTCAGAGGCATCTTGGAAGTGAAAAGCCTGTCATTCATTTAACCTAGCCAGGTGTTCCCAGCTGGTCTGGGTATATAAACTGCCAACTTCAATGTTTGCAAACGGGCCCCAATGGAATCTACCGTGATTTAAATTCTCTTCTTGTATGTACAGAAAGCACATTTCTCCATGCTGAATCAACTTGTGGAACTACACTCTGATGCCAGTTTATAGTATTAGACTGCATTAGTTATAGCTACCTAACAGACCGGCACCTGAGCGTATTTACTATAGGCTGAACAACATGCATATGTATATTTTGGGGGGTTTGTAAAGGTCGGATAAACATTTCCAGCTGTCCACAGAAGGGGCCGGGGTCACCATCCATGACTGTTCGAGTTTGGTTGAAAGCTTTAATTTAAACTTTTCTTTGCTGTTGGTCTAGATGTCCTAATAAAGCATGGCTGCTCTGTTGAAACAACCGATGTCTGTCAAGTGCCTGGGGCCAAACAAACAGGTAAAGAGCTTCATGTGTACAGCGTCAGACCAGGTGTAGACAGTTTTATAGAGGTAGCTGCACATGGATGGTGGATGTAAAATATAAGGAGACGAACCCTACACACTGAAGCACTGCTGGTGGAGGTTGGTTGCCAGTTTCACTGATGGTGTCTTCACAGCGGTGTCATAATGTTAGTCAAAAGCACATTTATAAATTGAAATAATGAGAGATGAATTTCATTATTTTTATTTACATTTCAGCTATAATTTCTCCGTATTAATCTTTATGCCTCCACACCCGCAATAGCTGTGACCGGAGGCATTATGTTTTCGGGTTGTCCATCCATACATACAAACGTACGTATGCCCTGTCCTTGTGAGCGCGATATCTCAAATGTCTTGAGGGAATTTCTTCAAATTTGGCACAAACTAGACACAGCGATGAACTGATTAGTTTTTGGTGGTCATAGGTGAAAGGTCAAGCTTACTGTGACCTTGTCCGTTTCATTCTTGTGAACGTGATATCTCAAGAACACCTTGAGGGAATTTCTTCAGTGTGGCACAGATGTTCACTTGGACTTAGTGATGAATTGATTAGATTTTGGTGGTCAAAGGTCCAAAGTCAAGGTTGGTGTGACCTTACATCCATCTCATTCTTGTGAACGCAATACCTCAAGAACAACTTCATGCATCTGTCACAATAATGATAGATGAGGTCACGGTCTGTGTGACATCATCTATCATTATTGTGACAGTGATATCTCAAGAATACCTTGAGGGTTTTCTTTAAATTTGGCACAAACGTTCACTTTGACTCAACAATGAGCTCATTAGACTGTGACCTCATCAGTCTCATTCTTGTGAACGCAATATCTCAACAGCTTGAGGGATTTTTTTTTTTTCAACTTTGGACTCAATGACAAACTCATTGGATTTTGGTGGTCAAAGGTCAAGGCCTTTGTGACCCCATTTGTCTTATTCTTGTGAATGTGATATCTCAGGAACACCTTAAGGGAATTTCTTTGAGGGAATTTTTAAAAGTTGGCATAAAGGTCCACTTGGACTCGAAAATAAATTTATTAGAATTTGGGGGTCAAAGGTCACTGTGACCTCACATAACATGTTTTTTGCCATAACTTGAGAATTCATTTGTAAATAATGGCAACATTTCACACATGTGAAATGAGGATAAAATGAAGACTTTTTATATCCAAAAGGTCAAAGGTCGACTTCACTGTGACATGTTTTGCAGAAACTTTTCTGGCCATCATTAAACGCTGTAACTCAGGAACAATGGAGACATTCGGTCAGATACTGAACTGGTGAAGCATAGTCAACTGTCACAGCTACAAGTTTGAGTCCTTTCCTCAGAAGTCCATCACAGGATCACTGATTTGCTGATATCGAGCTTCAGTTGATTGTTGCTGAACTATGTGACAAGCTTTTAGGGATGAGCAAGTACACTCTTAGCTGTATCTGTGTCTGTATATGTACTCCGAATGGCCACTGTTTTAGCTGAAGTGGGTGGGATTTAACCAGAAGTTATTTTAAGCCTGAAATTGATATAGGTTGATCAGAAGGTGCTATACTTATTACTGATCTCAAAAAATAATTAGAAAAAAAAAATCTGAATTGAGCTTCAGATCATTTTTAATCTCAAGAGTAATAGACTGAACACAGCTACCCAAATCAAGACTCTCCATCACAAGTACCTATATGGACACGTTTTACTCATACGATACTAAAAAGTTCGTTTCATCGGAGTTCTCAGCTTAACCCTATAAGCTCTATCAGTCATCGGTCCTCCTCTGGAAAAACTGTGTCCAAGTCAAGACATGTTTCTCACTGGAAATTCGTCACTGGAATCATACATGTCAATAGTAAAACTAGAAAGATCGCCCTGTGGTTGTATGTATGCTTCCATGAACCCGTGATGTTGCAGTTATTGTTTATATCCATGCCTGAAAACATGCAGCAGCACAGAAGATCTACACAATCAGCAGTTTCAAATTGGACACCCAAGATTAATGTCACCAATTAAGTGTTGCAGAACAGTGTGATGTCACAGTCAAGTTGAACTTTGACCTTTTGGATACAAAATGTCATTACTTTATTATTTTATCCTGTAAGACATTTGTGTAAGACTGCCATAATGAGCATATGAATTCTAAAGCCAAAAATGTATTTCGTGAGGTCACAGTGACCTTTGACCACTAACGTCTAATAAATTCATTCTTGATCGAAGTGAACATTTGTGCCAAATGTACATTTTCTCATCATTTGTGTAGGAATTCTGAAGTTCACCTTCGACCACACATCTCAAATGCTCCAAGTGGACATTTGTGGTAAATTTGAAGACATTTCCTGTGTTGTTGAGAACTGTTCACGAGAATGGGATGAACAGATGTAGAGGCATAAAAACGTACATTTCGGCAAAAATACACCTGATAGCTTTAACTGAATTCCTTCAAAGTCTTCACTACATACGAGTCTGGACAGACATGGACATAAACTGCAACTTGACTGGTTAGCAGAGGCAAACAACCACAGGTGGTGATTCTAGTTTAGATTTTGAATTAACCACATCCGTCATTTAAGTGTACTTTAAACTATTCCTTCAGAAAGGTAAATGAATCAAAGGAAAGAATGTGTCAGAATTCTCAAATGGAATTTTATTGTTGGTATTTTCCATCACATACCTGCAGGGCTGCAAAGGGTCAAAACCATAAAGTTAAGAGAATGGTAGCACGCAGTTTACAAATACTCTACAATTCATGTTCTTTCGACTTGCCACACACACCATCTGGCTGTGACCAACTACAGGTTATTGCTCCTGTTTCCGAGAGCCCCTTACTCTGACACTGCTACCTAAAGGGCTGAGAACCGTTAAGCAAACATTTCATCTTCAGACTCATCATGTGAACAGCTATCTGGAAGGCTATGGAAGAAAGCTGCTTAAATCAAGTCTCCCAGACAACGATGACGTAATTTTCTAACTATTTATGTTTTCTAGAGTTAGCCACTTAACATGCCGTTACGTTTTGAAACATCCCCTCTGAGTTGTGGCACACAGAGGCTATTTCCCCCCAGGTAATGCCGGGAACACGGAACGAGAAAATAAACAAAATAAAAATACAAAAAAAAAAAAAAAAGAAAAAAAAAGAAAAATCAATTCACAGGAGACAGGCAGTGATCGCCCAGTGTGCATTTCCACCTCATTCAATTGCTCAGTCCACGAGAATGTCCTGTCCCCATTTCCCCCCACTGTGGCCCCCTCTGAGACTGTCCAATGAGTTTGCGTTGGGCGACGTGGAGAATGAGTCCCTCTGGGCACGGCTAGACAAAGTCAAACATCAGGGAATGGTTGGAAACAAAATGTCCAGATAGAAGACCGATAAGATGGGGACACTTTACTCTGATTCCCACTTCCTCGGATACAGGGTGAAAGTCTTTGAGGTGGATGGCCAATGTCCTCCATTGTCATAAATATCCAACCTGCTCCCCCAGTCGGCTGAATGTGGGCGGGGTTATATAATAGTGGGGTCGGGGTGGTGATGGGGTTGCGAAGGCTGGCGTCCTTACACACTACAGATCAGAGCAGGAGAAAGAAGAGGGAGTGTATGGAGGAGGTCCAAGAGCTCAACTTTTCTTCATGGGCTTTGTAGAGAGCGGGGAGGTGACCGGGGGTTCAGGCTCAGGCGGTATTCAGTAGGTCCTGTATGGCTTTCTGCTGTGTCTCGTTCAGTGTCGATACACACTGTGTCCATAACCCTGCTGACACCTGGATGACACAACACAAGGGTCAGCTTCATACATTTCCATTGAAGGCATTTTAAGACCAGATCATTTTTAACCACATTTAAGACAAAACATTTTTTAAATTCAAGCATTGCTAGTAAGTATAAACGTAAGTAGTAAATTCATATGTGGTCCTGTGCAGAGGTAGGAATATGGTTATTAATTTGAGATAGTTCCATTTTACAAACCCCTCAGTGCGATTAAAATGTGAAGACAGTATAGGGTTTTAAAGATTTCGATGGGAATGTCGCACCGTTATTCTTTGGAACTGGGGACAAGGTTGTCTCGCCTTAGAGCCTGCAGCAGCCAGCGCCATATTGATGTCTGTGTAAAAGGGACAGCTGGCAGGATGGGACGGGTGTGACCTTAGCAGCTAACTTGAAGAACAGCAGCTGAAAATGTCCACATACTGGGGACACAATGAGGCCCAGGAGCTCCCTACCATCAGAGCTGAGGACCAGATCTACCACCATATAACAGGGACGGTAAGTGATTGTTATTTCCATGTTATGCCATTGTTACTGTTCAGGAAGTGCTGTCAACGTCTATGTTATGTCACACATGCTTATTTTGCTTACGGGACGTCAGCACGCTATCTAAAAATCACACATTGGGTTTGGATATGTGTTAAAAAAGCAAAGGCGGCGTAATGAAGGGACTTCATAGGGGCCCTATCACACAATTTCTATGTAAAAAGGGCGACAAGGAAATCAAAAGACGAAATAAAACCTTGCGGCTAGACGCTCACCTGTACTTGACGGATGACATTTGCCAGCCGTTTGCTGCATGCGTCTTCACTCTTAACCGATTCGTTCGCAACTCCGTCTGCGATGATGAGGAAAATTTTGGGAAGGTTGGCGTTGTCTGGTCCGAGGACGATGGGGTTGTTGCTGTGGAGAGACGACGGAAAGGAAAAATTGCAAGTTTGAACATCCCCAGATTTAAAACTAATAACAAAAAGGTATTTCCATGGCTCTACCTTTCAATGAGGTCACACAGGAAGTCGAATGTGTGCACGGCCTCCTCTTTGTCCTCGTTGAGCGGTAGCCAGCCGAGCCAGTGGGGGAGGATCTCATTAACGTTTACGCACTCCGGCCGAAACCTCATGACTTTTCCTACAGCAGAGATGCAGTTCTCTGTAGCGTTGACGTTCTCCTTTGAGCGAGAGTCAGCTGCCTGGATGACCCGGACCAGCAGGGGGATGGCCTCTGGATCAAACAGACACAAAGACGCAGAGTTATCGAAAAGCAATAAACTGCCAACAACACTGCAGGTGAAGACAAGCAGCAGGACATACCTGTACAGAATGGGCGGTAATTCTCTCCTCCATACTGAGCCATGACACCGACACCGTAGGCGGCTGCCTGCCGAACCTCTGGGCTCGTGTCGCACAGTGACTGCAACATCGGCCGCAGGAAATACTCGGCGTATTTGAAGGAGGCGGGGCTGCAGTGCTCTACCACGTCGTCAAAGATGCACAGACCCCACTGTCTGTCCGCCCACGGCCTGTTGGGACACTAAAGACATGAAGAAGAACAATTTCAATTTCTGGACTTGAAGTGAAGATACAGAGAACAAATACTAATGCACACAACATCACTGCAGACAGATATATTGATTCATTCATTCATTGCCAATCTGAAAACAGGAAGTACTCACTATTAGCTGGACGATGAGCTGCAGCAGCTGCTCAAACCAAGGCAGCACCTTCTCTTTGTAACTGCTGAACACTGAGTGCAGGATGTCGGACACTTTGGTCAGGATGTACACGTCGTTCTCATCCTGGAATAGCAAAAAAAAAAAAAAAAAAAAGACAAGGGAAAACTGATGGCTCACCATTGTTTCAGATGGAACAGTTATCGGACAAAAGGTTTTCATAACAGTTCCTTTACCTCGTCTTGTAATGATTCTTCCACCTGCTCATCATAGTCTTCATCCTGTCTCTTGGCTGTGAAGGACAAACAAGTGTTCTGTGAGGACTGGGTATAAACACACTTCTCATATGAGTTTTGTTTCAGGGATAAATGTAAAAATTCAGCTCTACGGCTGTGATGAAGACGCACCCTGTCTGAGCTCCTGGTTCTTAAAGTGCTCCTCCAGTTTTCCTTTCAAGATGCCGCCCAGCTCCTCAAAATGCTCGTTGTTCAGACAGCCGTCTCCCATCAACTCAATGCACTTTGAATAAAAAAAACCCCACACCCTCAGTCAGGTCAGAAACTGCACCACATTCCTTAATATATTCAAATGGAAAACTTCAGGAAAGTTACCTTTGCAAAAGAGTGCATGATCTCTGACAGGACATCAGAGTCTGGCTCGGTGCCGATGGCCTTGATGAGAGCGTCGCACATAAAGTGCCACATCTGGGTAAGGTACTCTGGTCCTCGCACCCGTGCGCACTCCAGCAGCAGGGGCATGGACTCGGCTGCAGCCACCCGCACACGTGAGACAGTTAAGGAAACGGCATCATCAAATCCCATATTCTTTTATAAATATTAGCATTTGTAGTTAAAAAGGTTTAAAAGTCCAGAACAAAAGGATATCATCATGGAAGTAAAACTTGAGCAGAGGAACCATCAGCTTCACCACCTGCTCCGTGTACTCCACAAAGCCCTCCTTCAGCTCTTTGGCATAGCACACCTGGAACACAACACAGAGGGCTGAAACACGAGCAATGACCTCAGTAACATCTGGTTCTATTCCAAATCTGCCTTCGACCCCCCTCAGGATCCTGACAGTCTGGCATAACACTCATGCGTCTCAGAGCTCTCCTGCTGTAGTGGACTGAACTACTCACCAGCATCTGGCAGGCAGTGGCTTTCTCCTCCAGGCCGGCCGTCTTGATGCCAAAACTCTGCTGGTCTCCCAGGTTGACAAACTCCCAGCCGTCATCCTCTGATATGTTCTCCATGTCCTGGGCTACAAGGCAGAGACGAACATATTCAGATACTGCATTTTCCAAAAGTCTATTAGTTAAAAACAACTGCTGTGTTACTTACTGTCGAGCAGGGCCACCTCAGGCTTGATGGAGGCCGTCTTCATCAGGGGCCCCATCACCACAGGCAGGTACTGCTGAAACTCCTTGCCCAGGATCTTACACATCCTGGCCCAGGCTGAGATCATGTACGAGATCTAAACCACAAGCAACAAAAACGTGACGACAGGTTCACCATATTCCAATGGTCAAAAAGAAATGGATGGTTAAAAGTTATGTCCCCACCTGAGGATCGTCATCCTCCAGGTCATTGAAGTCTGTCTGGGTTTTGAGGAGCAGCTGCATGACGGCGGAGGCATCTGGCATGAACTAGCAACAGAACAAAAAGAGGACATATGTGAAGATGGCAGCCACCTTAATTTAAGATTTCTGTGGAGAGTTTCACATCCAGTGCAGGCATACCTTCTCCTTGCCGACAGCCAGACCGATGAGGCTGATGCACTCGATGGTCTTGCCGCGAAGCAGCCGGAGCTCCTTCTGCACGGCGTTCTCCACGATGTGTTTGAGGGAGGGCATGAACAGGTCATAGTATGGCACAAACTTCTCCTCGGCTGTGTCGGCCACCGAGGCGATGGACGTCACCACCTGCTCCAGGACCAGTTTGGTACCCTTCTGGATCAACTGGGAAGAGAGAGGAGGACGCACTTGAGAATACTGACAGCAATAAACAGAAAATAAATGTTCCTTTTAATTTACCAAATCAAATGTATGGATTATTTGTACCTCTTGCAGCTTGGCTACCATGATGACGTGAAGGTGCTGCACCAAGCTGTCCAGGTAAGGGATCAGCAGTGTTTTGGGACAGTCCTCTGTAAAGTTGATGAGGGCGGCGGCAGCGTGCGCCTGCACCCGAGGGTTACTCTGGTCCTCCATGGTCTGAAGCAGGGCTGAGATCACCTGGAAGGGAGGAGGACGCAGGGTCAGAGTCTCCTCCTGCATCATACTTCCCCTCTAATTTATGGCATTAAATTAAACGGATGCATTGGTTACCTTGTCGTGGAATTTCTTCTGGAAGGTTGGTGCAAAGTCTGTGGCCATTTGTCCAATAGCGTTGCAGGCAGCATAGCGTACCCTTGGGTGCTGAGGAGGGAAAAGGAAGCCAAACTTACTACCATGATACAAGAACTTTGAACACAAGTCCTGTGATATGAGTGACTAAATAAGTAAATCAAGTCGTCTCTTACAGGATCGGAGCAGAAGAGGAGGACGAAGCTGACGATCTCTTGGAGGATGGCCTCCATCTGCTGGTGGCAGCCCTCACCGATGGCTGACAGCGCCATCAGCCCGGCGTGGCGGTACTTCCAGTCAGCTGGTGACAAACACAGTAGGTTGATCTCATGTTCATGTTTTACACGTGTGACTAAATATATTCCATTAACAGCGGGTTAACTTACGGTTCTGCAGCATCTGCATGATGTGCTGTTTGATCATGGGCAAAATTATCTTCCCTCCCAGACCGCAGGCAATTCTGTCAAGGGCGCTCTCACCAGCCACAGCGTTACTGGTGAGTGACAAGAAAATCACACAACACAAGTGTACAATCACTTTCTGAAACCTCTGAGCACTTTGCAGATACACTATATAAACTGTGGATTTGTGTCTTACCTGTCAAAGTCATCATCCTCCAGCTCATCGGCCATGGCCCACTCGTCATCGTCCTCGAGGTCCACCATCATAGCCAGCATCTGGGGCACTGATGACACAAAGCGCAAGTATTACAACTCTTCTATACAACTTCTTTGGGTGACCGAAAGTCATTTAAGGGATCCAGACTCTCACCACTCTGAGCCACAATGGCTGTGTGTTTCCTCAGCATGGCTGCTGCGGTCTCAGATAAGGTGACAATAACCTCCAGCGCCAACTGCCTCTGCATGTTTGTCAGGTTGGTGTCGGCACACAGCTGAAGAGACAAGGCAACATGTCGGTCACAGAGCTGACAGCCAAACAAACCCTTAAATTAAGTTTCCATGCAAAAACAAACGTTCCTATATTACATAATATCTCTCACCTTCAGACAGAGCTGCAGGGTGGCCTCCAGGTTGGGTCTCAGGTATTTGGGTGCTGTGTCTGCAATTTCCACCAAGGACTTGAGCACGGAGTCATCTCCCTGGTAGCACGACTCGTTCACCGCCTGATTAGAAACAACAGGCGCTGGGGTTAGTGTTGCAAATGCATTCATTCGACAGGGGCATGCTGCTGCTGCTGAATTTACACCAGCACCGCAATCTGATGGCTTAACCTCCACCTACCATCATGAGTCACAAACAAGAAAATACTCACGAAACACTGTTGCAACAGAGCTTAGCTGCTCTTTCCTCAATGCAAGCAGTGTCATCTCTACATACTGTAGCATGAGTAGGAATTAGAAGCCTTGCTACGCCTCTCAGTAACGGCAAACAAGCATTGCAGCTCTTACTTTGAAGCTCCATTTACGATTTGCAGATGAATTTCCTTATTTACTTTCCACATAATGACTTTATACAATTATGCAAACAATATAGAGAGCAACAAGCCGCTCTAGAAGTCAAACGGGGTGTCATTTTCACCTGGACTTTTTACTGTATGATCCAAATTAACATTAGCGAATGCATACATATCAAACTACAGGGCATGTAACATTTAGCTTGCATTATTCGGTCTCAAGAGGCTCGTGTAGAAAACTTTACAGACTGCTTAAAAGCCTTTACTGCCAGTGCAAAACACACAACACAAAACACTGCTCTGGACGATAAACTTGTGGGAAAACTCAGATAGCATCAGTAACTAATTGAGAGGTCGCTGTGGTGTCGTACCTGCAGGATGCCTGGCAGCAGGTCGGCAAAGTGCTTCAGCAGTGCTGTGTTGCTTTCGTTTGACAGGACAAAGGATGCTGCAGCCCGAGCAGCCAGGGTACGAATCTGAAGGATAAGTGGAAAACAAATTAATGCACAGGAATATAAACCAGGAATCTAACTACCCCAAATCCGCTCTTGTGAGACTGTACCTGTGGGTTTGCCTGGTCCTGCATGCACTGAACAAGCATGCGTTTGATAACCTCCATATAGTGCTGCTGCTGGTTGCCGAAGATTCCTGGGAAGTTCCTAAACAGGTCAGGACACAAAACTGTCAGCCAGCAGCACTTCAGTTTAAACATACAAACAGTTTGACTTAATCGTGTAACTATATGGCCTGAATAAAAGATTTGCGATAAAGCAAACAGGAGCTCACCAGAATATGTGCAGAGCAGATTCTCGCAGGTTAACATTGTCCGAATTGACAGAGTCAAAGAGAAACTTGAGCACCTCAGGCCACTGGTTATTCCCATCGTCATCTGGATCAAAGACAAAGTGAGAGGATGAGCAGTGATGATGGCTAAAATCGTCCACACAAGACCAGTACATAAAGGAGAAGAGGGGCATTACCGATGAGGTTGCGGGTGAGCTCTGCCGCAATGTCGCAGACCTTCTTGCGGATGTTTGGTGAGGTCTCCTGCTGGATGCTGGTCAGCAGCTCTGTCTTGATGGCCGTCTGCATCTCCAGGGTCAGGCCCGGGTAGATCTCCTCGAAGGACGATGACAGCAGCCGCCGCAGCAGCACCGCCGCCATCTGTTTGACCTGAGTGGACAGAATATTTGGTTTCAGCATTATGCAATGCTTCTTTCCACAGCCCCACAGTGACACCATGACTTAACAGATTGTTAGTTTCTGGTTTGGTCAGGCAGAGCGGCTTTTCTAGTATTTATTTGATCCCAATATGATTTTAACCCCATTTTATTACAGCTTTCCTTTAATAAAACACAATGATATCATTAAGTGTCACTGGACAGACAGTTTGATCGCAGCTGCTAAACATGTAATGAAATGTTTATAGTCAATGGTCACTCTAAAAAAAATAATTTAACCACACAGACAAAACCAGCCGCATCTCAAAAAGCAAAGTCACTCTCCCTGGGCCAAGCACCTCTCTGCCTGCTCCCATTTCAAGGCTCTAAAAATATCAGCCTTGAGGTAAAGAAAAGGAGAGGAAGCATGAGGGACCAAGCAGCTGCTGGACTCAGAGTAAACTGCCTAAATGCCAAAACCGTGACTCATAATGAGCCTTGGTGTCGGGCCGTAGCGAGGGACCACGTGTGATGGCCGGACCGCATTCCTAAAATGCCGTCAGTGTGGCACCTTTTCAAAGCAGAGATATTACAGTAATGCGGACAGGATGCTACATCACATGGCCTCTGCACTATTCTTCAACACTGACAGCATGAATGCTTCTGACCCTTCTTCCTTCCCGACATGACAAAAGTTCATACCAAGCCTGGTGATAATACTCGTTTCTAATTGGCTAGCAGGTGTCTGTTTAAAGTCAAGCTTTAAGCGAGGCACACAGTCCATCAAAGCTTAAACACGTGAAAACAAACAAACTGAGGAGCCACAGATATGTCAAGTGTTACGTGTACAAACCTCCTCTGCAGCAGATGCATCTCTGATAGCCTGCAGCAAGAATGTGATCTTGTTCTGGCCCAGGATGGTGTCATAGGTCTCCTGCAAGGAAAATGAATGGACAGTGGTGTGGGTGAGTCATGCCTTACAGATGTAAGCACTGCAGATGCATGACTTTAGCCCCGTGAAAAATGAATTTGCACCAGTGAGAGTGTCATGTTCACGTTGTCACAGTCACAGAAGCGCCATTTTGCCACACTGCAACAGATGCTGGGGTTGGTTCACAGTTTCATCAGTCTTTATGGATGAATTAAAACATGGGCGTGGCTATTAAAAAGCTGGTTTTATTCCCTGGATGTTAATGACTGTAAAATAAGCCTCACACTTGCACTATAATCGGTTTCTCTGGTAGGCAAGAAATTATTCTCAGCGGGACACACGTACACTTACGAGCTGTGTATCATAATGACAACAGAATAGAACTTTAAATTCATAGATAAGAACAAGCAATTTATGTGGGAATCAATGGTTTGTGGTTTACTTTCCATTCCAGCTGACGTTCATTGCTGAGTGAACTCATCACAAATACCATGAGGCTGCTTCACATTAAAGTTTTCCACAGGACACCGGAAGACTTTGTGAAGCAGCTCTACAGTGTTGATTAATCATCCAAGTTTGCGTCTGACTGCCAACTCCTTATTTGATTAAAAACTTCACTTCATCTAGATTTGGACATTTCCCCATCAGAGGATCAGTTAAAATATAGCAAAGCAAGAACTGACGAAAAGAAGCAGCCACAAAGTGATTATAGCAGTTTGGACGCTTCAAATATTCAATATCATGGGACGTGAATCTCTCAGAGGGGGGAATATAACATAAATAAGGCTTGCAGTTCTGATTCATTTGCTTTGGTCTTCAGCTGCTTCATTAAAGCCACCAAAGAAATGCAAACACACGATGCTATGTAGGGATGCAGTGCAACCTTGGGTGTGTGCTCCAAGGATATAATCACAGATGATCATGTGCAATAGAGCTAATGGTAAACAAAGAACTTTGTTTCCTCCATTTGTGTTTTTAAAAGAGTACACACTTGCATGACAAAGACAGGACAGGGAGGAGCATCAGTGTGGCAACAGTATGGTGGCAGAGAAACCTGATTGCTGACCTGGGACATTTTAATGGAAACTGTAAACGAAGGCAACGTCTGACTTATAATTAAGTTATTTCCTTCATCTGCCTGACATCAAATGACATTCAAATGCTTTTATCAATCATTAAACGAACAGTTAGGATTATTTGAAGTGGGTTGCACAGTAGATGTCATTCAGCATGACCCCAGTTTGCCAAAGTCACACAATAACCTAAATAAACTAAGGGATTGAGGCAGCAGCAGACCAGCAGTGCCTGTGTTCAGCGATGTTAAATCACTGTTTTTTTCCAATGGAGTCTGGCTGTGAAGCGAGTAATGTAACAGCTACATTTTCCAGCTGGAAATCACTGTGTGACATTGATGAAATGTGGTGACAATACTCGCAATACAGCATACACTAATATTGACTTTTTGGGTGGCTATGTTTTGTTGCTGGCCCCCATCCACTGCAGTACATTGCTTAACTTCTGTGTCAGACTCCAGCCTGCTTCTCCAAATTGTGGGCATGTTGACTGCCATCTACTGTTTGTAATATATTATCTATGGATATTACCCCATTACCCCAAAAACTGAACTGTCCCTTTAATTAGCCAGTCTAAAAAAGGACAAAGTGCCATCATCTATAAATATACTAATCAAAAGCCACACAACCTCAAGATGACTGTTATCTCACAACTTTAAGAACGCAACAATATTGTCCTTCATATCTTGCCATCCCTCTCATCATGTCTGAATGGGGTGAACTGGGGACACCTACAAATGTTTAGTAGCTGTGGTCTGTAGCTGTTAATATATGGGTTTAAACTCCTCTACAGATGGATCAATTCCCATTGTGCGTGTAAGACAGAAAGGGAGAGTTTCTATACAGGATGAAATCCAATGAGCTTAGTATCGCGGCGGACAGTCTGTGATTTATAAAGAAAACCGCTGACGGCCAGTGAAAGGGGGGGGCAGTGTGATAAGATTAACCACCCCATCCAAAAGTCTGGTGCTGAAGAGGTAAACTGTGGTAACAATGCGTTGCGACAAGAGGCTAATCGTGGTGGGAGTAAAAGTGAACAGGCCAGCTAGACTCAGCCCAAACAAATCCCCTGGAGGAACTAATCCAGTGTGAGGGGATGAACCGGGACGAGCCTGTGATGGTGACGTGACTGAAACTGAGATAATTTGCTTCGTGTGTAACGTTAAACCAAACGAGGAGGACAACATCACATTTTAAACAGTTGTGTTTAACAGACTTTCGGATAAAATGACTGAAGGCCATTGCTCAAGCACTGCTAACGTGTCTTCCTATCTGAATGAACTTCACCTGTAACGTAACCAACTGTTTGTTAACCGTTACGTCAATAACGTGACATATATATCGGTATTTAATCTCTGAATTCCTTCTCGTATGTATAAGGAACACCCTGTTAGCGCTAGCCTACTAGCTAATGAAACTAGCAACACTGTATAGGCTCCTTAGCCTCATGCTACTTCCTGTACTCCACCAGCTAGAAGGTTAGCTTCACTGTCAGCTGGAGAATTTGGGATTGGTACCCAACAAACGGAACATTTCGCTTTCAATCAGCCCGACTGAGTGTGACACAAACACGCACAACCCCACGGAGTCACGACTGGGCTCCTATCGGTGTGATCTACATTATGTTCACATAACTACGCAACATGGTGGAGGTAGTTAGCCTTAGCTGACTAGTAACTCGGTGTCGGCTTCACATTGCACGTGGGCTACCGAGCCTGACGTGAAAGCTTCCTGCGCGCGCGGCCAGACTGGGCAGCTAGGCGGCTAGCCTTTGCTAACCCCGATCGCACTGTTTTCTACCACAGCCGTACATGTCACCCACAAAATCGGCTCCGTTTCGTTCTCTCACCTCTGCTTGCTTCCTGACGTTGTTGTCAGGGCTCATCAGGTTGCCCAGCAAGAGGTAGAACTGCTGCTGCTGTTCCGCCATTGCAGTGAGATCCAAAAAGACCAGCCGGGTGGAGAAGCGGCGAAATGAGCCCGGCAGACACTGCTTCGGTCACACAATGCTGCTAGCGTCCCATTGGCTTGCTTTATCAACTCTACTCGTCAGTCATTGGACCAGAGACGTGTGTCAAACGCATCTCATTGGCTCACACGGGTTCTCGGCTCCTATTGGATAGAGGCCACACAGAAAAGTGAATGCGTTGTTCCTGTTAGCTAATAATGAATTGCTAAAGCGCGGGAAATTACCACATCACTGCTAGCAAAGCAGAGGCAGAGCTTTGCTTTTGTACGTGTATATTCGCGGTGAAAAGTAATTAAGTACATTTACTCAAGTACCGTATTTAAGTACTATGTTGCGATACGTCTACTTAAGTCGAGTATTTCCATTTTAAGCTACTAGTTTAGGCGTGTACTTAACTACAGTTTAAAGGGAAGTATTGTACTATAAAATGTACTATATTTTGCAGCTATAGTTGCTAGCTTAGTTACTTTTAAATAAAGTCCTCCACAGGGGGACTCCACAGCACAAGTAATATTACTTTAACATATTCTAAGTGCATTTTGCCACTAGTACTTCTCTGAGCTACTATTTAAAGAAGTAAGTGGGGTTTAATGTGTAATGGGTGTAATGGAGTATTTTCACACTGTGAAATTAATACATTAGATAAAGTATCTGTAACTTCTTCCACCATTACTTATCCCTCTATGATACCACGTTGCCTACATATAGCATACCCATTTCTGGCCATTAACACACACACACACACACACACACACTACATATTTAATTATGTTGAAATACTTAAAAAATAAAGAGCCATGGCCCTTAGGGAACTAATTGCACTGTATATATTGTAACATGACTTCCTGGAGGCCATGTTGAGTCCCTTTTTCGGGGCTTCAACCCTCCCTCTACAAAAATGGCCTGAAAACTGTCATTTTACAAAATGGGTTTACAATAATGTAAAAAAATGTACTTTAAATGTACTTTATTTGATAATTAAGTAATACAAAATTGTCAAAATTCAAATGTTGCCTTCAAGGAACACTTTTTGTTAATGGAGCTCCACCATGACAGTTTTTGGTGTGATGTATTTAGGTTTATATGCTGTTCAAATGCATAACAGTTATCATAATTTTCTTGTTACCTCCACAACTTCACCTAGATGAGTTAAATAATGTTAGTTTTGATAAAGTTCAGGCTATGACACTGTATAGTCTACTAAAACATTGTAACATTGTAGAAGAAGAAGAAGAGGGTAAAATTAGCCCTTCCAGTTGATGTCCACCAGGAAACTAAAACAGGCATTCAAATGTAAAAGTAATGATCAAACATTGAATTATAACTCTCTTGTTTTTGGAGAGGGTTATGATAGTTTGGTTTGATAAATTGTGCCTATAAAGATTGCTGAAATATGCTGACACTCTTTAAGTCCTCCACAGGGGGACTCTATAGTAATATTACTTTAACACATTTTAAATGTATGTTGCCACTAATACTTCCACTTTTAATTTATTATTTTAAAAACTGATTAATTAATTAACATAAATAAAGTATTTCGATACTTCTTCCACTGTTGTCTATGACTTCGTAGAAAAGATGATGGTTAGCTTGATTTAGCTGTAAGTGTGGACCTACTTTTAGCCAAGATTTAATAAATACTAAACAAAGCTTACAGTTTATCATACTAGATAATTTGGATTTTTCATATTCCATATATGAAGTTAGCTGTTCAGTCATGTTTTTTCTATAAATCTCACTTCTTTTGCTTATTGAAAACCCTTTGACAATGTCACAAGAACAATTTGAATGCAAATATACAGAATTTAAATTAGCCTTTATGTGTAGGTTTGCATTATGTCACACATACAATTTAATATAATAAAGGTTGAGGGGTATTTTTTACTGTATTCATTTTCAGATAACTGGGATCAGCCTGTAAAGCACAAGTTTTAATTGCATTTGCAGAACGTAAGTTCCCCCACACAGTAAATATGTCCTCAGAGGAAATAGGCTCAAGTGAAAAATAATAACTTACACTGAACATTTTTAAAATATTAATGGAATTGATTAAAAAAAAGCTTATAATTAATTTGTTTGACTGTTTGCCTTTTTTTCTATGGACATTATATTTTGAACTTCTAATTGAGTTTTGAATACAAAATAAAAGTGTATTATTTTCTGTAAATGTTAAACCATAAAAGAAAGTTTGTGAGAAATAATCACATATATTATATCTGCTTGTTCCAACACCTAATTGAATCTATGCACTTACTCTGACATGTTTGATGTCTTTGGAAACTTTAGGATGAAATGCACAACAAGAGCCTTCATATATAAACTTAGTATACTGCCCACGTGAGTTATATGATTACAGCAAGTTGTCTTAACAGCTCAACCATGTCAGTGCAGGTTGCAGAGCAATGTTCCAGCAGATGGCAGTCATGCTTTTTCAGTGATAACTGCAATGCATTTTTTTTTCTGCCAGTGAAGTCACCTGTGTGTTTGCAGATCAGATCGGCCATGTAAAAAAACAGCTGTAACAGATCTGGAAGACATTTGGTGGCCTTCGGGACAAGAAAAAGTTAATTTTTGTCTTTTTTGTCTTAACTTATTATATTTATTTATTTATACCAGTGCCATTGCCCATTTTATTGTTCTCTCCCAACATTCAAAAGGTTACACTAGGTTACTCAGGACTTGTCTTCAAATGCACCAAAGGGTCAGTTTTATTATTTCAACATTGATATCTGTACCATAAATTTGGGTCTGCAGTGTTAACTCAGTTTTTTCACACTGATTGTTTCACATCTCACACACACACTCATGTGAAATCCTTCAGTTTTATTAATATTCTGGCTGCTCACTTTTCATACAGATGAGCCTCACTCCTGCTCTAACAGATGGTGCTGCAGACTTGATCACACTTTAGGTCCACCCTGGCTCTTGACAGCACCCCTACTGGTCTGAATTAAACCTTTAACTTGTTCCCGTTCACAGAGCCGCAGCAGAGTCCAGACCTCTGGATAGCGGGCTGCTGTGAACCTGCACCACCTCCCGTCTCTGAAACCTGACTGATTAAACTCGCAGGAGGACTTCCATGATGAATAAAAAGTGAAAGGTAAGCTCGAGAACCATTTAGTTGTACAAACTTAATTTCACGAGTGAGCTTTTGCGAGACAGCACCACACTTCTTATCGCTTTTTGTTCCATTTAGTCCCGGCGGTCAAAGACTTAACACCGAACTCAATTCAAAAATTAAGTTTTTATGGTGCGGAGCTTTCAGGGAACCATCAATAACGTTAAAACATTTATGAAACCCATGGTTAGGGTCCGCTCTCCAATTCGGCTTACATGTACGGTGCAGCAGTTCATGCAGTAAAATGTATTTCTGAAAAACACATCGGAACGCATGCTCTGGTGCTACAGTGAAAAATAAGTACTTCTTATATCAGTGCTATCATGCTGTTACACCGCGGTGTATTAGTGCAGAGGAAGGTTTTGGGAATTACACGAAAAGTTAAATTAAAATGTCAGCTGCAGAAGCTTCATCAGCATTCATAAACACAAAAAGTACTCTTTAAGGTATGAATACAGATTAAATGGAGACTGGCATGCCACCTGTTTAAAGTGGCAGTTTGCAGAGCTGCAGTAACTATTAATCACATTTCACAGTAAATTATGCATGACAAGTTTTAGATGATAATGTCAGAATACACTGGCTGATCCTGTTAAAAGCTAATACAGTTGTGATTTGCTTCAGTATTTTGCCTTCACATTTAAACTATCATAATGAACACATACACCTGAATTATCTCTATCCTACTTGTCAGAGGACCCTGTTAGACAAAATAATACGGTAACAGAGTGAGCAACAAAACTAGAGGAACAGCTTGTCCCATTTTTTGTTCTGTTATGGTATTTCTCAGTTTAAAGATGTGTTAAACCCTTAATTTCACATTTTTACTGATGAATGCACTATTTACTAAGCGTGGGTAAATAGTCTAATTTCTCATATCTTCATACTTTCATGACATTTTTAACGGGGTATGTGGTATATTACAGTTTTGTGTTAAAAATGAAACAACAACAACAAAACAATAAAGCTGAGTTACCGCTGATTGAAATCGTTACAGTGCTGTGTTTCTAATATACAATTAGCCTACTTAGACAAGTGTTGCTAGGTTTAAGTGCTTAATGGCCTATAGAATAATGAATAAATAGGAAATAAACGGCCTTCTTGCTGGAGGACCTAATGACACTTGTTGCCACAGCGCATACCGACACATCGGTGGACTGAACGGAGATGATTTGTTGAATAAAATCGTGTAGCTAATGAGTTGCTTTTGTAGCAGGAAGACGTAAACGCAAGATAAAGTTATATGTGACAACACTCCCAAACAGAAGCAGAGGCATTTTTCTTTATTACTAGTCCTGTAATGTTATTCTGACCGCTCGCAGTCGCCATCGTTCTCAGCTCAGCTGCTTTTTCTGCCAGTAGAGACTGACCTCTGGTGGTGCGTGCTGTGTACTACAACACATAGCCTCAATACAGCATCTTCATATCAGTTTATTAAAAAGAGGAGCGTCTCTTCTTTTGATGGTATTGAATACCTTTGGGATTTATAAATACCCAAGTAAACCTTAATACCTTGACATAGCCCATGCCTACTGTTCACTTTGTTAGGTAATAATAACTTAATAAATCTATTTAAGAGACTAGGCTCCCCTGCCATGCTTTTCTAAAACATGACAAGGTGACAGCTCTCGAATAGTTAGGGTCATGACAATTTTGCACCTAAAATGCAGGTAATTACCAGTTTAATCAGCTTTAATCCATCATGTTTCCTTTTTTCGTCAGCCATGCTTTTGTTCGTACCCCAGTAAAATGAATGGAAGCCAAAGGCTAAGGATGAAAAACAGATCCAGAAACCTCTAAGAAAAAGTAGTTAGCAAGTGGTCATAAACAGACAAGGACCAACCATGCAGGAAATATTAGATGTATTCATTGATACTTTATGGTCAAAGACATTACTGTGCAGGAGATTTATTTTTTATTATATTTTCCACCACTTTTCAAACACCAGCTTACTGGAAACAGAGCCGCGAAGAGCTTTCACTACATACAAGTGTTGGCTGCTAATATATCCCCCTAAATGGAAGTGGCGTTAAATCATTAAACTGGACGCCTGAGTGTGTTACCCACAGACCTCTGCAGTTTCACATGAGGTCAGGCTGAAGTGGAAAAGGAGAGAAAGATGGATGAGGAGAGAAAGAGCGCGTTTAGTGCTGAGGGGCTGATGGACAGGCGGCCGAGCGTTAAGGTTTTCTCCACTCACAGACCCCAGAATTTAGTCTTTGAGACGGTGTGTGTGTGTGTGTGTGTGTGTGTGTGTGTGTGTGTGTGTGAGAGAGAGAGAGTGAGAGTGTGTTTAACCTTTATTTATTCAGGGAAAGTTATGTGATTTTCTCGGAAAACTCAGTGGAAAGCCGCAGTCTTTGAACAATATTTGAGATTTTGCCTTTTAGCATAGTAGAAACAGAGCAGTCATTAAGGGATTCAAACTACCAATCTTTTAATCACAAGTGAGTGACAGTTTTGGTAAGGAGTTTTGAGATGCTAACCTAACCCCCAGTCAAGAAATAGCTCAAAGGCTAACTGCTCTGAAAACCACAGTCTCTCATTTTTACATTTCTATTTCTGCACAAGTAAATAAACAACATAGGAAGTGTAAATAAGATTTTCCCCCACATTGGTCAGCCTAGTCTAGCAGCTCCCCCCTGCTCATAGCTCATGTTAAGTTAGGCAAAGCACATCCTGGACCTACACTAACCTAGAGGAATTTGATGTGTCATATTTAGCATATTTCTCATAACTTTTCACATTAACATTTTCCCCAGAATTTTTAAACTCTCCATTTACTCTTGAGTGTCCTCACTGGGCTGCTTGTCTAACCTCAACGCTGCTCCTCTACTTGTGTGTGTGTGAGACTCCTGTAAGCACAGTTTTATTGCTCCAGTAGAAAGGTAAACCTCAGTGACTTCTGGGTTTTAAAAAATCAACACAGCCAGGTTTGTTTAGAAAAGGAGCGAGCTGAATGTTTGAAGCGTTAAAAGTCAATATTTCTTTGTGACACACAGACCTGTTTCACAGTGGAGCGCTATGTGCCGGACAAGGCATCCATTGAGGGCTGTGACGCGTGTGGGAGGGTGGTGGTGGGGGGTCAGGTGCTGGTTTTTGGGGGTTAAGAGTTGTTGGGTAACCACTGTAGGCCTCCTTTGCAGCTGGTCATGGATTAATGGAAGTCATTGGAGATGAACTAATGTGCTTAATTCATATAAACACTTACAGTAGGTTTGTGATTAGCTGTACATTTCCTGTCTTGATTACATACACCCGCAATGTCTTTTCTAATCCAGAACGTGTGATGTTTTAGCTCCAGAGGTGGATGGGTGTACAATACACAGGACAGCAAAAACGTGATAAGCATTTTGCATATATGGTTAAAGGATAACTTCAGTATTTTTCAACCTGGACCCTACTTTCCCATGTTTTTTGTCGAAGTGGCTTATAGGAACAACAGCCTTTAAAACTGGGCTTGTCATCACTTGCACCATCCAGTAGTCCTGCCCCATTTCCACAAAGCAGTACAGTACGGTTCAGTTCAGTTCGGCTCACTTTTTTCCGTTTTGAAAAGTTGTGGATGGTACCAATGGAACTGTTCAGTACCGTCCCCATTTTTGGTCACCCCTCTGTTGGGGTACCTAGCACACAGATCTGGTACTAACAGGTGGAGCTGTGAACACTGCAGTCAGTTGATTGGTCAATAGCGGATGGTCACTCTGCTCAGGGCTGAGTTGTGGCTGGTTCTGAGACTTATAACCACTGATCATACAATGGGGAATTATACATATATAAGTAGACTGTAACTATAAAATGAAGGATGTTTTGCTGCCTCTTGGTAACTTGTAATATTACTAAATGCATGAGTTGATGACGTGAATCCATCAACACACCTTAAATTTCATTGTGACATCTTTGACCATTAATTAGTTTTTATATGACTTACACTTTTAGTAATGAATGGATCTCCAAGCATTAAAAAGATATATTAATTTCGGCTGGGTTGTGTGAACTGCATATATTGTTATTGTCACTTGGAGAAAAAAAAGCGTAGCGGAGCGTCGTTCCTGTGGGCTCCGGCAACACCAAACACCTGAGCCTGCCTGAGAAGAATTAAATGCACAAACCTGCTATTTTTGGTATTTATGGTGATTGTTGGAACAGTGGAAAGATGAACCAGTGTTTGAAGTGTGTTTTATACTGATAAAACTATTATTTATTTAGGTCTGGTGGGTTTGGTGATAGCAATTTTGGGGCTGTTTCTGCTGAAACAAAAAGGATCTTACTCTTAAACAAAAAGGTCTATCTCTGTAGGGATCCTTTCATAATGTTGTCAGACACTTAGAATAACAGTATGAGCCTGTCAGTGGCAAAACAACCACTTTTAGTGGACTTACATTGATGGCACATAGTTGTCCTGAGTGGTTACATTAGCCTTTTTTTCAGCTGGCTGCAGCACTCTCGTTTAATACTGGTCCAGTTTTAAAAAAAAATGTCTCCATGAATAACTTAGACACAAAAACATCAGCAAATAGGGTCCAGGTTTAAATTTGAGCTCCTAAAGCCTACTTGGTAAACATTATGGGAAGATGGAGGATGCTTTAATGCTTAATTTTACGCTTTTTTTTAAAATGATGATCGCTATAAAGGACAGATAATCAAACACGTACACCGCAAATGGCACAAAAATACTCGTAACAGCTACTTGAGTTTAACCTAATGTGCTCAGAGGTGGACGTACCATAAATATTTTGAGCTTTTCAAAAGACGCTGGCATTTAGAGGCCATCAGAGGTAGCCGAATATGCTCTAAACTTGAAGTGATAAATTTTCAGAATCATACAAGGTGATATAGAAGTCACTATCATATTCACTCGTTAAGTTGACAGCTTGGAGGCCATCTTTTTGCTCCCCTGAAGTGTTCTCTGTAATGTTCAAACCTGGCCATCTCTCACCGATCATGGTTTGGTTTTCGCTCAGCACCCCCCTGCGTCTCACTGTGCCTGTAATCATTCAGCCTCAGCAGTGACAGGAGGGCTGTAAAAACAGAGCCGGAGGAGGTCATTCTGAAGTTTGCACAGGAACGAGCCATTCATCGTCTCAGGGGGGTTTGGTACTCTGCTGTGGTAAGACTGAGGCTGAGAGAGATGAATGTCCTGCTCTGTAAAGGTTGGGGATGAGGCCGGGAAGTGTTATTTATCTCTTATGCTCTGCTGGGCACACGGGAAGCTAAACGATCCTGTCGTTTTTCAGTGGATATGATTTATTAGTGCCATTAATTTGCTGAATAGGAGGTCACCCCTCCGCCTTCTCAGATTGGCACTTGTGTAGCCAGGCATGGCTAGTGTCGCTGTCAACAGTATGAAAACCTGTCACACCTTCTGCTTGTTGACACAGAGTATGTCCATGTTAAGACAGTTAATTTGGAAACATCATGTGTGAAAAGGACATGTGTCCACTGTAGTGTTTGAAGTGTGAAGATCTCCCTCCCTGACCAAGCTCACCTAGTCTCCTTCCAAAAGCTCTCTTTCCTCGTATCTCTGTGGCATACAAGCACTGTATATGTGATAAAATAGTCCAAACTAAAGGTACACTTACAACTTTTTGAGGGAAAAAAGTGCAATTATACCGATTCAATTCAGTTTAGAAGTGAATCTTCTTGGATGAGAAGTGAAACGTCTTCAAGAAACTCAACCAAATCCAGCTGGCTATGATATAGCACTTTAGATTATCACTGAATGTTGATGACGCTTTGCATTTTGAGGTCTAAAATAGTTCGAGGGTTCTCCTCTGTAAATATGGAATGTTAGACTGATCTTGCATGTATTAAATGGATAATTCAGATCTTTTAAGGTGGGGTTGTGTGAGGTACTTAGCCATAGTCAGTACATTACAGTAGATGTTGGACGGCGTGTCCCTGGTTTGGATAATTAGGCAGGAGTACGACACAAAAGAAAAGAAAAGCACTGCTGCGGATGTATTTTAGCCAGCTAAAAAAAAAAAAATAAAAGTTTAAGTGTACACTACACTGAGGATATTTTTACTGCCTTACGTTGCTGTAGACAGCCCTTTGGACGGGAAGCTTGAGTCCCCCATCCTTGCTCTCATCGAAGCCACAAGACCCCATTGACGAAGACAGCAATTTAACATCACTGAAAACAGGAGCTGCTGGTCTTCCGCTGCCTTGATCTGTTAGTCAGTTTGTGTTATGTGTGACTTTGATGAATCAGAATTAACCCGTGAAAACGTCACAGTCACACAATAACACAACAAACTAACTGATCAAGGTGGTGGTAGACCAGCAGCTCCTGTGTTCAGTGATGTTAAATTACTGTTTTTCTCTATGGAGTCTGGTTTTGAAGAGAGTGGCTTCAGTTACCCTTCAGAAATTACTGTCTGACCGCAAGTTAAAGAGGTGAAAATGTTCTGTATGTAGCATACACATAAACCAATAGTGATTTTTTTGGTGGATTTTCTTGGATGTTTTGCTGCTGCCCCCGTCCACAGCAGTACATTGCTTAGTGTCTGTGTCAGCATTTCTGTCTGCTTCTCCAAACTGGGGACAAGCCAACTGCTATCCCTTGTAGGTAATATATTGACCATGGATAAGTACCTCATACAGCACCACTTCAAAAGATCCAAGCTCTTCCTTTAATAAAAGAAAAATCTTCTTCTTCCTGGTGTTGGTTGCAGCCATCCCTATAATCTCCACTACTCACTGTGAAAGCTGCGTTCAGGGATGATACACAACTGAAGCATGTCACCATTGCACTAGCGTGCTTAAGTAAATATCACAAATATATCACAAACAAAAAACCTTTCCAGCATGAGGAAAAAAAGTGCAATTAAAGAGCTTAATTTGAATGAACCTGAAGGACTTAAAGGAACTCAGTCAACACATACAGGGAGTAGACTCTTTTTGTCTTTGATGGGTCACAGTCAATCGACTGTACCAGCAAACAGTGTGACTCTTTCTGCTGGCCATCAGGTGACTCTGGAGGCCAGACGGGGTTTCTTTGTTTAGACAAACAAAATGTTTGTCTGAGCTAATGGCATTTGCTATTGACTCTGCATCCTCGTTCATTTGCACGTTGATGATACTGCAGCTGTGTTCGACCAACACTGAGACTCATTTTGTATCCAAATGATTTAGAATTAACCTCAGATCACTTTATGTGTACTGATTCAGATGTCGATAGTTGGTTTAAAGAAGTTAGCCAACAGTTTTCAGCAGCTCACTTACTCAATGCCTTTTAATTGTTATAAGTAAACCTACATTTTTAGGGTTCTGGTTTGCACTTAAAGAGACTGTGCTCTTCTCACAGCAGAGAGTTTCTCATAGGAAAATGTTTTGACTGGAAGTGGTTGTAAAACTGGAGCAAAAAAGGTGTTATGTGGCCTGTATCCATGATGATATAGCCTAGTTTGACTACTTTATATCCCATGAAATTTCATGGGAAATTTCCTTAACAGTAACTATAGTGTACGCATGATTCAAGCTGTCTGTTCAGTGCAAATAGGCTTCAGAGAAACTGATCTAAAATGTCATGAATTGGCTTGCTGCTTCCTGTTTGGTGCTGGGGAGAGCTCAGCTATTATTGACAGTGTTCACGTCACTGCACTTCAGCATTTGTCGGAGCCAACACTAAAAACTTTCAATTACATAAACATGTTTGATTTTATTGGAGTATCAAGATAAGAAAAAGAGTTTTCTGACCAACTTACATCGAACGATTGAGATCACAGCAGCGCACACCAACAAAGATAAAACTCTCATGACTTTATTCCAACATTGAACATTTGTCTGCAGCAGTAAAACCACTTGAAAAGTCGTTTGCTGCCAGTAAAGGCAAGGCCAGAATGAAATAGCAAAGTCAGATTAAATGCAGTTTCCTTGGATTCTTGGATGTTACTTTTTTGGCCCTCTGAATCCATTGCGGCGAGGATGTCACTGGCAGCTGGTTTGGCCGTTAACAACCTTAATCTGACCTAATTTTTGCCTAAATTTAAAACTGGATCTCCTTAGGATAACAATCCAGACACACACACGCACACAGGGCAGACATCCCTCTCTATTCAGAGAGTTAAGTTTGCTCTGCACAAACAGGAATGCTTTGCTTCCCCCCCCCTCCGTCTCCCCCATCACACACACACACACACCCCTTCACTCCCCCCCTCCACCTCCCTGCACACACTCTGGTCAGTGTGCCACTGTGTGCCGATGTGTAACAAGTTCTCATACCTCTTTCTTTCCCTCTCACCATGTGAAGGATCTGTGCCAGCCGTTTGTCTCCCGGATCAGTTTGGTGATGGTGAGCAAGTAAGTTTATTTTCCCGCATATATCTCTGTGTGCAGTGTGTGTGGAGGTTGGCTGTTTCAGTGCAATTACTTATTCTTTTGTGTTGTGTCCTTTCTGGCTTTGTGTCGAAGTCGCCCACTTTTTGTGGCTGTTTTTCTGCCTGTCTGTCAGTTTGTCTTTTCCCCCCCTTGGAGGCTAGTTTCTGATTTAATGATCTATAACATGACCCCCGACCTCTCCCTCCCTCCCTGCTACCCTTTCATTCCCATCCTCAGCGCATGTCGCTCTGTCTCTCCCTGCGGAGACTACATGTTGCATGGACAGACGTGTGTTAACATTAGGAGGTGGGGGGGGGGGTGTTCAGGTAATGTGTAGTGGATATTTCCTTTGTTCTGTCTGAGGCATGGGTGCTGAAATTGGCATGGGGATAGTTTGGGAGAGAAAGGCAGAGGAGAGACAGAGGAAAAGCTTGGATCAATAGCTCCAGTCTGGATTCTAACATTATGTCTGAATGGGTGTAATTTATGGAGCCTGACTATTCAATATAAGCACAGTTTTTTGGCTTTTTGTCAAGTGGGAGCCACATGTTGCACTGATTATAACCTCGGATACTGGGGAATATTTTTGACTAGAAGCAGCACCTGGCAATTTGTATGTAAAAATTGCAATTATTCTCTCATTTTCCCCGAAAATAATTGCTTGCAACATGGCTTGCACCCTCATAGATGACTAATAGGATCAAGATAGACTTACAGATCTTTAATTTGGTTTTCTTTTTATGGCATTTTTATTGAGAGTGAGTTAGGAGCATGACTGGAAAACACTAGTCATATCTGGCACCACAGTAATCCTCTCACATGTGCTTTAGTCTGTAATAAGGACTACATTTTATGAGCTCCCTCTCCATGACAACAGCATCAATTAATTAGATGCAATGGATTAATCGTTGATGTACTACAACTGTTAGTCACCCAAGAGTTTCACAGACAAAGACAGCTGGTATGATAGTATTAGATTGACCCAGACTTGCACTTTTTTGTACTGGGCAGCAGAACGAAAAGCAAAACATCCACTCAAAGGTACATTTAAGAATAAATGCGAGAAGAGCTCTGGAACACAAACTCACCATCATACTGAGATAATAAAACTCAAAGCAATCATTTGTATTCTGTAGCACACCATAATTAGATAAACTTAAGAAATAATGCCTGGAATATTTTTCTTCCATTTACAAAACCTCCTCATGGGGTGGACAGTATTGTGTAAACACTGTTAAAATCTAATTAAATCCAATACAATAGCTATACATCATATTACCTCTGCGAAGCTTATTTGGGACTCTATTTTGAAGACTGTCAGAGCTGAACTCATTAGTTTTGGGAACAGTTTTGAACCTCATCTCATCTTATCTCAACATGCATATAAACTTGCGACGTTCCTGTTTAAATTCCACTTATTCATTTACGTACCACTGCACAAATTTATATTACTTTTATCATTTGTTTATATTTAAGCCCTGTATCTTGACTTGAACTAATTAAGTCTTTGATTCAGATTTTGCTTTTACTTGTGTGATTTTTTTAAAGATATTTAATGAGCATTGTTGGAGGGAGACGACCGCTTCTTTAATATCATGATAGAATACTTGAACTTCGATGGAGCTTGGCCAGTTGTCAAGGAGATGGCTCAGTTGGCATCACATGACCTTAAGATGGAACATCAGTCATGTGATGACAAGAGGATTTATAGCCTCTGCAGAGTGTCTTTTTTGTTGATTACAGCTATTGTCTATTTAAATTTGAGGCAAATACATCATTTCACTCTGAGCTAGGCTTGGGTAGTATGAATTTTTTTATACCTTCATGCCTTCCTGAAATTTCCTCGGATATTTCGTATTTGACGGTATTTGTGTGCAGCGTTACCCAACTCCCCTCTCGACCGGCAAGTTTATGATGTTGCGCAAGCTCCCTTAGCTTTTTCAGTCTAATAATTCTTCCAGTTATTTCATTATTAAACAGAAAAATACAACCGTACATCTTCTGAATTCAAGTCTCTCTCCACCAAAGACTAATGTTAGCTCAATTGCCTTCTTAAATCATCTTAAAACACACTTCATTCACACTTTACAGAGCTGTGCTTGTGCCTGATAAATGCAAGATGGCATTAAAGTACCATGTGCCCCAGGGCTACGATTTGTTCACGGCCCTTCGCAGGGACAATGTCCTGTAAAGTCTATGTCCTATTTTGTATCTAACAGTTCTCCAACTGGGTTCGAGTTGACTGATACTGGCCTGGCATCGTGACATGAAACAGCAATTTTTAAGTTAAAACAAACAACGAGTGCTGCTGGGGGACTCACGATTAACCAGTCACCGCCACAGGCAGGACTAACGGCATTGTCTAGCTGTTGTCAAGCGTTGTCAAGCGGTGTGCCAGAGCCAATGAGGAGTGATAACAAAGATGGCGAGCACTATTGATGAGATAGACGCTGCTATCAAGGCTGTTTTAAGTTGACATATCTTGTCATTATCACCTGACATCGTAGTTTGTTTTGCTTTGCTCGGCTGTACTCTTAAAACCCTGCTAAAATAGGTATGTTGGCATCAGTGTGATCTTAAAATGATGTTAGATTGAGGCCAGTATGTTGGTCTCTAGTGATTGGTTAGGCAAAATTCAACCCCCTCCCCCTTGTAAATCTGTGAGAGTGAACACAGTGTCTGACTGAAGATGGAAAACGCTAATGAGTTGATGATTCTGTTTGATATCAGGCAACTTTAGCTGTCTCCATCACACTGAGACCATAACACAACTAGTATTGAGTGTAACTAATTTTCACTCCTGCCACCTAAAACTAGAAAAAAAGGCACTTTCACGACCTGTCAAACCTGGACAAACATCAACCATGCCTTATTTGCAAACAAGAACAATGAATCAGAAAGCACTCATGACTGACGTTTAATTTTATGACTGTTAGGGCACCAAATACAAGTCATCTAATCATTTTAAGCCCATTCATTGGCAATACAGAAATGGCAACATCAAAAGGTACAGGCCAGAGCACCGCACAAAGTCAAGCATATTTTTTTCCCCTGTGATTTTTTTTTTCCTTGTGGGCTCTGTCACATTGTCTGGCCCGTGCTTTTAAATCAGCAGTGGATTAATCTAAGTCCAATATTCTCTCTAGTCTCCTTTTCCCTCTGTATTGTGTTCCAGCAACTCCTGAGGGAAATATCTGTCTTTTTAGCTGCTAAATGCTGCAACATATTCACCAGCGTTCTCCCAACTGTGTGTGTCTGCTGTGCGGTGCAGGGCAGGTATTGTAAGGGATGATTGGGCAGACATTTTCAGTCATGTCTAATGACTTTCCTCCAGAGGCAGAATGTCCTGATGGTGAAGCATTTCAGAGAAAGCAAAAGGTATGCGTTTGGTTATTACGCCCTGTCATTATGTCTTTCTCCCAGACAGCATAAGAAATAGAGTTGATGATAAGAGAACAGAGGGAGACGGAGAAGAGCGAGTGGAGATAGGAAGAGAGGGATCGGTGCAGCTGTGTGCCTCTTTAGGATTCCTGCTCTCTACCTCCTCTAGCCGGGGCCAAACCGGCATCATTAGTTTTGGCAAATTACCCGAGCGGCCATTGTGGCACAGCCATGGCACGTTAGTGTGTCTTTTTAACTGTGGCTAAACTCAGTCTATTCACTTGTAAAAGAGAGCAGCCATTGGCAGATAGTTGGCAGGTTGCACAGAGAGGCCATTCACCCTGGTAGGAAGGAGCTGAGAACACTGCCTCGGAAATGGTCCTCTCTGAATATTTTGATGGAGAGACTTTGGATGCCCTCTCAGTGTCCGTTTGCTCCAACCGAACTGACTTTATTGGTAATTAATATTACTACTTTATATGTGAGACGTGCTGTCATGTGGGAGCTGCTGCTGTAACAGTCAGAGAGATTTTTAGGAGTTTGCTTCTGGTAGCAGCTGTTGTTTTGTGAGCCGTCATTATTTAAGGAGGAATTTGGGATCCCAGGTTTTTTCGGTGTAGGGAGGTGGGGTGGATTCACTGTTTCTTTTAATGATATTTGGCTGACGTCCAAGTACAAGAGAGTTTAGACAAGAGGCTGATACACAAAGGTCAAACGCTGGACTCCCTCCTTTTATTTTTAATGCCACGGAGGAACAACTTACCAGGCTTCTGAATGAGGAAATAATTACTTGTAATTAATTTCCCTGTCATATATCACCTTAGTAAAGAGGATATGTCAGGATTTTAATGAAGCACACTTAACATGTAACCCAATGTCTCAGCATGCTCATTTTGTAGCCTGTGTAATCCTGGTGTAAGTGTTATTAAGCATTTTCAAGGTCTTTGTGTATCTTTTGTCATCAGATCACGACATATAATTCCCAATAATGGCTGATTTGTAAGAAATGACTGAAGGGGTTTCACTCATCCTGACAGAATAAGAAATAGCACCTTCACAGTGTCAGTATGGCTGCCCTGTTGGCGCATTCAAACTTAGCGAGCTTAGTGGTCACATGGCCACAAAGGAGATTCATCCATGCTTTACTCTCCACTCCATCGAATCAACTCATTCATCTATAAGCAGTGAAGGTATCCAAGTGACACACACCATGGGAGGGCCATCCCTTTGGCTCCTGAAAAGACTGAAATGTTCTACTGCTTCAGTTTGTCTGAAGACAAAGCCAAGAGTGCTTGAATAGAAAGTTCTTGAAATAAAGAAGGGAGGCTCACAAAAACACTCAACTTCCATGTTGCTTTAATTTTGCAAGCATGCTTTAAAATCTTAAGATCAGTATCTGTCTCTGGAGCTTGCAGACACACACGAAAAAAACAACAACTCAGAGATTCTCAATTTCTTTCTCCCAACTCTAAAGTCCAATAACTACATGTCAGCTTCTGGAAGAAAAATGGAGAGTTTCACAAAAACCTCTGCAGTGTGTAAACTTTGTAAAACTTTGATGAAGGGCTGCGGAAACACTGCTGCAGTGTCCAAACATTTGTTAATGTGTCACAGCAGTTTCAACAGAGACCACGGAGGCTGCAGGTAGTTCTGCTAACCTTTGTAGCGCAAGCATTAAAGATGATAAACATGCAATTTATTTTTTGACTCTTTGCTTTTGCTCCTGAATGACTGGATAATTTCACAGCCACAGGTCCTGAAAAAGGACTTAAAAGGCAACTTTGGTGTTTTTCAACTTGGACCCAATGTTCCCATGTTTCTGTGTCGTTTCAAACAACTGACTTATGGGAACAGCAATATTTTAAAGTGGTCCAGTCTTGAGTGAGAGTCTTGCAACTGGCAACCACAAACAGGCTGCTATGTAACCACTTAGGTCAATGTACATCCACTAAAGGTGTTTGTTTTTGTCACTGACAGGCTCTGATTATTATTCCAAGTGTCTGACAACATTATGGAAAGATTTTTAAAGAGATGGACCTTTTTGTTGAGGAGTAAGATCAGGTGATTGTGGTGATGGTAATTTATTGGCTGTTTCTGGTTGAACAAAAATGATCCTACTCTGTAACAAACAGGTCTATCGCTGTAGGGATCCTTTCCATACGTTGTCAGACACTTCAGATAGCAATCTGAGCCTGTCAGTGGCAAAATCAATCCCTTTTGGTGGACGTGAACTGACCGTGCATATTGCCGCAAGTGGTTATGTTGCAGCCTGTTTTGTGGCTGCCAGCTGTAGCTCTCTCGCTCAATACTGGGTCAGTGTCCAAAACTGGTCTTCCCATTTGTCACCAAGACACAAAAACATGGGCAAATAGGGTCCAGTATACACCGACGTTCCCCTATAAATAAATGAATCTGAGAAAGACAAATCACCATTTCCTTGTACCAGCCAGTATCCATCGATATGTGCAACCTGTGACAAGAGGTCACAAGTAAATATAGCTTCTTTTTTAAGGTGTTACAAGTCAAAAAGTTTGGGAGCCGCTGATTTAAAGGGCTGAAGCCATCCTGATGTGTACATACATACATAGGGGCAGCACTATAATATATATTTTTTCCCATACAGGGCTTGTAGACTTGGTCACTGCAACAAATCACATGCTGGTGATAAAAGTCAAAGTGAAATAAGAGGACCGGTAAGCTGTCTATATATGGGCAAAGGTTTTAAAGTAGTTAGCAGTGAGCTGTTTTTGTTGCAGGGTCTCCACATGTGATGGATAACAGACCCCTCTGCAGAGTAGGACACATTTAATGACTTTAGGCCAATTATTATCATCGCTTTGGTCAACACAACTCATTTTCAGTGGCTCTAGTTTCTGGAAGACATTCAGAAGATCTGTAATCCCACGAGAATTGTAATCATAACTGCAGCTGCAATGGATGCTAAAAGATAAAGTATACACCTGTCATATATTTTGCTGTATTGATACAGTGAACCAAAGTCTTAAACTTTATTCACGGCGACTACAGGAGGGTTAAAACCTTGGCAGTGTTCCGCTCTGTGTGGAGGTCACATGTTGGCTCCGTGTTCCTGTGGTTTTCCTCCCACAGTCCAAACACATACAGGTCACATGAATCGGAGACTCTGTATTTCTAATCTCCCCACAGGTTGTTAAGGCTTTATGGTGTTTTTCCAACACAGGCTGTTACATGAATGACTGAATGTTCTGACACGCTCATGGCTCTGGGAAAACAGGCTTGAATATTTTTTGCCTTTACTTCCTACTTTTTGGTCAACGCTGGTTTGCTCCCAAACCTAAAATATCTTACTCATTGAGAACACATTGTGATCACTCAAGTTACATTTGGAAACATCAACTTTGTAGTCTCTACTGCTGACAACACAAACAAGCTTTTGAGGTCTTTATTTAAGACTGTTCAAAATTTTAAAGCTGGAGTGCTGAACTTTTGTCTCCCCCCTCTGGCAATAAAAGCAATTACATACACAATGACTATCAATACCTGTAAGAGCACTCCCTTCAAGTATTTTTTTTTTTACTTTAATCCTTTAATCTGTTTCTTTTTTATCGGAAGCATCCTCTCCAGAAACTTTTCTTGGACGCTTCCTAGGATGTTCTAGCATAGCTTCTGCCAGAGCTTCTCCTAGCTGCTGCTCAGCCACTATGGTCTGTCCCCACTTCTTTTTCTTTCTTAATTTTTTATTTCAAACTGTCAACATACAAAGTACCAGAAGAAAACATCAGAATTATGCAAAAAAGACTGTATATAAAACTAGACAACGCATCTCCTCTTCCTCCCACTGTGCATAAATTAAGCCATATATTCAGGACATGGCTGCTGCCATCTTGCACTGGCAACGGCATTTGGAGCCAGAGTCTGCGCAGTAGCAATCTCAGCAATGTTAAGTTCTCACCCATCCAACCAGTCGCGAGAACACCAATTGGCCCACACAGTTGTCAGTCATGATGTCATTTCCCCTTTTTGTAACATCATATTAATTAAAACCGAACTCAAAAGAAAAACCAACACTTGAATGTACACCAGAGTGATAAGAACTACCTAAAATGACAGAAACCATCTTTGGGAAAAATTAAATTGAGCTGTCATGTTGTCCGTCTTTATTATATAGTCTATGACTGACACCAAAACTCTGCTATACTGAGAAACAGAGAGCTTTCCCTGGTGGCAGTAAGCTTAATCAGCTTTGTGTGAACTCATTTGGCGAAAGCTTGAATGTAACAGAGGCTCATTTATATGTTAAAGTCCTAAACTCCAACTTTAAGAGGACTTGTATTTACATTTTCCTGACAAGGGACCTCTTGTGGTTATTCTGGTCATGGCTGTCCTTTCTCATACACTGAGGCAGAAGTGCTTTAATATTATTTAAATGCTGAAAAACCTCTCAGGAAGATGTTCGGGGTGTGTGATTGGGCGGACACCAAGTTTCAAGTGTCTGTTGTTTGCATGCCATCTCCTACCAACAGTCAGTGTTGTCTTCTTTTAACCATGACTATGATCATTCTAGAGCCTTAATTAAGTACTTTTAATTGATTAAGCATGAGCTTAACAGAGGTGGTGTTCCTGAAAATGCTCATATGAGTCATTTGGAAGGCACAGACAAACAACGTATTTTCTTATTCAGATATGAGGACTTCTTAAAATTAGCATGCAGACTTCATTTTTAACTAGGGCTGATTACAGAGTGAGAACCCATCTGCACATTTTCTAATGCCCCTGAAGAATCTGACTGACGTCTGCTGCTGCTCCCCCTCACTGTACTGAATAGACAAGTCTCCGAACACTAGGCCTCTCACTGGCCGGCCTTTGCACGGTGAGAGGAGCATGGCCACAGAACAAAAGCGAGGCCAGCGGTGAAAGCTCTGCTCCTGTCGCTTCGTTAAGCAGCAATGTCAGACCCAGCAGGTTGAAAAACCTCTGCCTCCACACACATTCAGTCCTCCTGGTGAGCAGTAGACAGGCACACATTCACCGCCTCCACTATCCAGAGCTGCGAGGAAATTAGTTAAAGGGTTAAAGGAGGGTGGGAGACATTTAACAAACCTGCTGAACTGTAGCTCACAAGAAGTGTTTTTTGTAATGAATGTGAAATTTAAAAATAAATAAATGGTTTGATTATCATGCAAATTTAAACTAATGTATCCTTCAGTTTGATAATGAACGGTGCACACTAGGCCCACTTATTGTTCTCTGCTGATTTCAGCTGACAGTTTAACTGCTTTTGGTGCAATTTGTTTTCATGGCTAAGACATAGACTGACACGTCTTCTGCTTTCAGCTGTTGCTCTTCAACTGTTTGATGGACATTTTAACTGCCTACAGGTATTAAAACTGCACAGAAACAAGATTCAGGCTGCACAGTTAAAGAAACACTTCAGTTATAGATTCTGTGTTGTGTTAGGAAAAGCTCATGTAGCCTCGAGCCTAAACGCTCATTTATACTCCTTTTACGTAGCAAAATAGGTCTGTTCAATTCAAACGTTGTGATCGTCCTTTTGTTGGCATAGATACATCCACTCGATGGCAAGAGAGGGCAGAGTCAAACATTTCTGACAATAACAAACATGGCGATGGTGGAGGAGGTCGTCGAGCTCATTAAATACAGTATGTTACACTGCCCCCATGATTTGTGGTGGTACTGCTGTGTATTGTCCGTATCTGTAAGCTTTTAGAAAACATTCACAACTATGGATGACCTGAACCCAGAAAACGCAGATGGCTCTGTCCATATATGCATGTAACACTGACCATAAATCAGCCATAAAGCAGAGATGAGGGGTGAGCTACAGATTCAGTCAGCAGTCTGGGATTGGGCATGTCATCCCCTGCTGTGTGTATCTCATGCTAAAAATAACAGTGAGATGCTGTAACAGTGGAGTTGGCATCATCCTTTTGACCTGGATGTCCGTATGTTCACACAGTGGTGAGAGAAGAGCTCCATTTGTCTGCTGTATTTCACCTGTTTGCCTCATTGTTCAAGTTTGGCATCACTGAGGGAACTTCTCAGATTGCTATCTCAGCTCTTCACTGCAGGTTGTTTAACATCATGACCAAGTGTTTGACAGTATGCCCGACACATGTGCTGGCATTGATGCAGCCTAAATCATCAGCTAATTTTTTTTGTGCCATTTTGTGACACGCTCCACGTAAAAGAGCCTTTGCTCTGGCCCCTGGACCTTTGGTCATCATCGGATCATCGTCTCTGAGCAGATTTGATGTGTATAAATGAATTCTGATGTTGACACAAAGACCCTTCATGTGTCTCACAGTTCAAAGTTCACACCCCCGTTTGGCTCCGGGCCCAGGCTCGTCTTTGAATAGCTCTCCTCAGTCATAAAGATCACTGTTGATGGCACCCTCGGTTTGAGAGTCGGCATTAGAGAGATTGGCGGCTCTGGCCTTTTGAGGTGAATTAGCCATGACCGAGTCCTGCTGACACTGAGGGGCTGGACACCCAGGGCAGATAGACAGAGCCAGCAGAAAGACCGCTGGGCTGGCAAAACTAATTTAAATGGATGGACAGGCGGATAGAGAGCAAGGAAGTGTGTGCAGAAGTGTAAAGTGCTATTACAGATGCTTAAGCTTTATATTTTGGTCACAAGATTAGTTGTCATCCTTGTTGTTTAATGTGCTTAAATTGACCGACTTCTCCTCTCCGACAGGTGTTTCCTGAGGACCTGATAGAAGACTGGATGTGGTTGTAACTATGGTTACGTCAGGGTGGGGGGCGTGGGCCCTCTCCCCCTGTGGCCTCGTGCTGATCATCTGTTCGTCTGTGTGTCTGTCCCAGCAGCCTCACATCAAACCAGTGGACTGTAGTCGAAAGGAGCATCCTGTTGTCTCTTACCAAGGTGAGTGCGTCAACATCAGTCTGCTTTTCCTTCAGCTGCACATATTTGTTGGTAAAAAAAAATCTGACATTAAAGTTATACATTTATGAGAAAAAAATTGGGATTTTCTCTGTGATTAAAGCGGTAAATTTCCAAGAAAAAACTCACAAATGTGCTGCCAGAAAGTCAGGTGACGTAGTATAAAGAGTAACAAAGACCATGTAGGGAGGAAAGTTGTGATGGATGAATTTGTACAGGACTTTCACCCAGGAGACCAGAGTTTGTATCCCACGTGGGTTATTGTTAGCTGTTAGTTTTAGGCTTAGCTGACTTAAAGCTGCTAAATGAGTGACTTTATCACTCTTTTTAATATGTCTACTGACTTTCTGGTAAATTTAACACTTTTATCTCAGAGAATATCCATTTTTTTTCCCTCAGAAATGTAGTGTTTTAATCTCAAGGAATTTCCAACATTATTTATTGTAAATATACAACTTAAGTCTCAGAGAATTTTCTTTTGTGTGTGTGTGTGTGTGTGTGTAAATTTACCACTTCAATCTCAGAGAATAACCAAAATTGTTTCCTGTAAATTTACCACTCTAATTTTAGAGAATATTCTTTGCTTTTCCTCATTAATTTACCACTCTAATCTCTGAGAAGTGTTTTCTCGTACATTTTCCACTTTAATCTCAAAGATTTTCCAGGGTTTTTTTTTTCTCATAAATTCACCACTTTAATTTCAAAGAATGTCTGGGGTCTTTTTTCTGTTTATTTATCATGATGATCTCAGAGAATATTCAGTTTTTTTCTTGGAAATTTACCACTTAAATCTCAAAGATAATTCTTTTTTTTTCCTGAATTGTCCATTAGATTGTCCAATTTTTTTTCTCGAAAATTTACCACATTAATCTTAATTAATCAGTCTTGGAGAATATCAGAGTTTTTTCTTGTATATTTACCACTTTAATCTCAGAGAATATCTGAATTTTTTTTCTCTTAAATATACTCTAATCTCAGAAAATATTACGTTTTTTCTCTTAAATTTGCCACTTAAACCTTGGAGAATATCCGAGTTTTTACTTTACTTGTAAATTTACCTGAGAATATCTGGATTTCCTTGTAAATTCAACTCTTTAATCTCAGAGAATGTCCAAAGTTTTTTCTGTGAATTTACCACTTAAATGTCAGAGAATATCTGAAGTTTTTCCTTGTAAGTATCCAACTTTAATCTAAAAAAAAATTTCCTGCTTCACCCAGCTCCTTTTTGTGTACCTCCAATGTCCTTAATACGCTGTCGTATGTCTCCTACTGAGCTGTTGGTATAACATTGATGAATATAAGTGTGTGCATGGACTCAGTGTTGGCTGCCACAGATCGTTATGTCCACAGGCATGTGCACAAAATTAATTTGACTTCAGTAGCTCCTTCTGAAATTCTCTGTCGTCTAAGTGATGGTTTGTATTTATATCATATTGTTGCCCTCTTTAATGGTGTTCAAAGTGGAACAGAGACCTCAAAAATGGTGGTATGGAAGAACCAGGATTTAGTCGTTGCTCTCAAAGTGTTGCTTCACATTTAACATGAGACGAATAAAGAATAATTATTATGAAACACGAGGCTTGAGCTAATAGAGACAATAAAAGCACGGCAGTGTTAAAAGCTCTCAGGTGGCATTAATCTGTATTAAAGAGCTATCTTATGCATCAACGCTCGCAGTTAAAAGTTATAGGTTTTATTATTCTAGAATTATGTTTGGACATTTGAACAGACAGAAAGGTTTATATGAAATGAATAAATGTTTTGAGTGTCTACAGCATGGCCTCATTAAATGTCCTTATTCAGCTGTCTAACAACTGTGAAAGGGTCTGTGATGATATTATTTTGACAGGATGTCAGCTTCCATTCAGCTCACAGTGTCGCACTGGCAAACTATGTTGTTATTGTATTGGATACTTTGTCCCACAAGCTAGGCCGTCCAATAAAAGGGACCAGCGTTAATTTAGACACCAGTAAATTGCTCTGAAGCAGTGTGAGAAGGATTCATTTGTTGCACTTTATGTGGTTTGTTCACACACTACCCAAAGATGATGTAAACAGCCAGTGGCTTGTTTACTGTTCAGTTTTTGGTTTGCTGTCATCCTGCCCGGGGTAGAGGTTTTAAATCAAGTCCATTTAATTTAATTTATTGTAATAATAAACTTTATTGATAGAGCACCTTTCATAAACAAAGTCACAGCGTGCTTTCCAGGGTAAAAAACAATGTGCAATTAAATAAAGTCAGGCAAATAAAAACATACAGAATAAAATTAAATTGAAATGTACTGCAATACGATAAAAGAGTCATACCAAGGGCATTGCTTTTATTAATATTCCTGTTGATACTGTAATCATTTCAACTAGCCTTTTTTGAAGCCTTGTCCTGAGCCTCCATTCTGGCATCAGGTCAAATGGCTCACAGGAAGTCGCAGAGCTGAGGGATCAGGTGATTCACTGCAGAGAAATGTGACACATCAGTAAAACACTGAGGGGCCTGGAGCTGTGAGCCAGGTACCATTTGGTGGTCAGGGGTTCCCACACACATTTTTTATCATGACTCTGCATGACTTTTCTCCCTTACATGTCCCACCATCCTGTTGTTCTCTCTCTGTCCAGCGCTGAGGCCGTGGATGTCGGAGTTCTCCCACCCAGGAGTGAAGGATTTCTCCCAGCTGGCCCTGGACCTGAGCAGAAACCAGCTGATTGTGGGAGCAAGGTGACAAATAAATACACTTAAAGCGGACAAACAGCATCCAGTCAACATTATCTCTAACATGAAGCATCTCTTTTACAGAAACTTCCTCTTTAGACTGAATTTGAGTGACGCCTCGCTTATACAGGTAACATTAGCCCAGCCAAGAGCGTAAGTTGTAAGAGATAAGAGATGTGACACCTTTTAGTTTGTAGTTTAACTAATTTCTCTGTTATACAAGCAAAAATTTGAATTGATAAAAATGAATAAAACTATATTTGATTTATTTAAATATGTACTTTAAATACTTTTTTTTACATTTTTAAAAAGTAATATGGTGAAAAAAATTCTGTAAATATTTATTAAAAATTTTAAGTGAATGTGTTTAATATGTGTTTTTGTTTCACACACACACATTTTTTGCTTAAAGGAATAGTTCAACATTTTGGGCATATTTTCTGCCGCTCTTAGTGATCCTTTCAACCTTTCAAACCTTTTGAGTTTTGATACTTTAGGAAGATATAGCCATCATGTGTACGGTTACATGAGTAAAATTAAATACATTGATTGTAATGTATTAATTCAGCATCCCACATGTATGTAGTCTGTTTTTTTAAGATCAGTACCATGAGAGTTACCTCTTCAGCCTTGTGTTGCATTCATGTGTTGTTGGAGTAATCTGGAAAATCCATCCTATTTCATGGCTCACCTGAACTGTTTCCTTTCCTCTTTGTTACCAACGTGTTGTTTAAATGCTCCTAGTTTGTAGTATCCATGTTTCCACATTACAGCTTAAAGCACATGAACACACTGAAGTTGGAAGATTTATTGACGTAGCACGTAAATGCACCATTGACTTTGGCTAGTGGAGGTCTCTCGAGGACTCAAGTCCGATTTAATCGATCCTGGCTCGTTCACACTTCATTTGCTCTCGTTCAGTGAGTGTAGCTGCCTGGCTGTCGGGACTTGAGTCCGATTTAATCACGTCTCATTCACCCACCATAGTGGGCAGCACGAGCAGAACCCCATGATAAGAGGGCGAATTGGAAAAGTTGGGTTTCATGAACACTCGGACGTTCCTCAGGCTGACCCGGTTAATACTGGACACCGAAAAACAGTCGTTAAAAATGATTTGTTTGGTCTCTTTCGCACGTCACTAGCTGTCAGGTCTGATAGCTTAGCTTTACATAGAGACTGGAAGTAGGAGGGAAACAGCTCTTCTGTCCAAAGGCAAAAAAAAGTGAATAAGCATATTTACCAAAATGTTTAACCAGTCCTTTAAATTTTGCGCAAATGTTCCAGGTGTGTTTTCTGATTTTCTTATTACATGTAGCATGAAGTGCCGGTACCTAAACTTCTGTCTGTGCTGTGATGCTGTATAAGTTAATTTCGTTGTAAACAAACCAAAACATTAATATTTTTGTTCCCCAGGAGGCAGAATGGGCGCCCGATGAAGACACAAAGCGCTCATGTCAGAGCAAGGGGAAGTCTGAGGTAGTGTGTCATGTCATATAACAGTCCTCTTTCACTCTATTCAACATGCGGATCACCTGAAATAAGGTTTTATTAATAGACCTTTTTCACAGGACATTTTGACATGTCACAGTTCGAGAAGCACAGGTGTAAATAATGAAAATAATGATGGCTGAATTCCATTTAGCTGCTTTAATCACATGTTGCTGGTATTGTGCATGCTTCCTCACTGTCACAAGTACTGTGACTGCTGCGACAAGTCAAAATGTCTGCTGTGTGAAAGGCTAATGATGAACAAAGCTGAGTTGTGGTGTGTTTGTCCGCAGGAGGAGTGTCAAAACTACATCCGGGTTTTGCTTATAAGTGGGGGGACGCTCTTCATGTGTGGTACCAATGCTTTCACCCCAGTCTGCATAAACAGGAAGGTTGGTACAACAGTTGACCATCATGAGATGTGATGAAGCAAGTTTTGTTGAGCCATCGGGATCAAAATTAATCTGAAAAAATACAAGTGAGAACTCATTCACAACAGAATCTCAAGACAATTTAAAGCCTCTTCAAGTTATTTTTTGTACTGTAATGAAAGAATTCAAACTAAGTGCTGCCTTAAGGTAGAAAAAACACATTATGCAATCTTTGAAAACTTTTTTTTTTTTTCAAAATCACAGGAGTAGAAACTGATGGTTATTTTCATTTCTCATTTTTGATTAATCCGTCAAATATTTTCTTTATTGATTAATGAAATGTTTAGACTATGGAATAGAAAAATAGTTAAAAAAAATTCCTGTTAGATTTCTTTCAAATCAAAAGATTTTCCATTTACATGGCATAAAAGAGAAAAATGCATAAAATCCTCACATTTGAAAAGATGGAACCAGTAAATTGTGAAGCACTTCTGTGCAATTAAAAAAAATTGATTAATGACTCATCATTTCAGCCCTAAAAAGGAGGCTCTTCTGTGAAATGAATGCTTATGAATAATTGGTTTTGTTGGCTTTATGACCCTAGAAGTTATTAACATAAATAATAGGTTTTTATAAAGTCACCTTTCACCACCACAAAAGTTAAGTAAATTAAATTGCAACCCACAGTGCGAATCAAATATTAAAACAGAAGCTGCAGATTCTGTATTTCCCTCTAACAGAGTTCTGCAGGAATGAGTCCTAAAACCCAAAAATAATTTAGCAGTTTAGCACTTCCTGGTGTCCATGAAAGTTAATGCTTCAGAGACTATACTGTTTTGTTTAAGCAAAACGGGTTTGTATCATAAACGTTTGTTTGCCACTGGGCTAATTTTCTGCAATGATAAAAAAAAATCCAGTGAAAAAATACCACTGGCTTGTTGTCGAGGGAACCAGACCGACGCTAACTTCCATGTTGGCTTTAAAATAAACTGTATCACCGTAGCACTCTTTCATTTATTCGTTTGTTGTGAATTCAGTTGTGTTTTTATATGTTTCCACCTCCTGTCAGATTGATAATATCAGCCAGGTGTTGGACACAGTGAATGGTGTTGCCCGCTGTCCCTATGACCCACGCCACAACTCCACTGCCATGGTAACAGAGCGGGGCGAGTTGTATGCTGCAACAGTGATCGACTTCTCAGGACGTGACCCCGTCATCTACAGGAGCCTGGGGAACATGCCGCCACTGCGCACCGCCCAGTACAACTCCAAATGGCTCAACGGTAAACAAACACTAACTCCTCTTGTCTTCTCTTGATGTGTGTGGGTGTCATATGTTTTCATTCCTCCTGTGTCTTTTAGAGCCTAATTTCGTGTCTGTGTATGAGATCGGTCGGTTTGCCTACTTCTTCCTGAGAGAAACTGCTGTTGAAAATGACTGTGGGAAGATAGTGTTCTCTCGCGTGGCCCGGGTCTGTAAGAACGATATGGGTGGACGTTTCCTGTTGGAAGACACCTGGACCACCTTCATGAAGGCCAGACTCAACTGCTCACGCTCAGGAGAAATCCCCTTTTACTACAACGAGCTGCAGAGCACCTTTTACTTACCAGAGCAGGACCTGATCTATGGCATCTTCACCACTAACGTGTGAGTAATAATGTTCATTGTGGGTTAACGTTCTTTCTCAAACAGAAAATGGGAGTGCTGTTGTTTTGCCCTGTCTAATCACACCCTCCCGTCCTTTAGGAACAGTATATCAGCTTCTGCCGTCTGTGCCTTCAATCTGAGTTCCATCACCCAGGCCTTCAACGGACCCTTCCGCTACCAGGAGAACCCCCGCACCGCCTGGCTCTCCACCCCAAACCCCATACCCAATTTTCAGGTAACTCACGTTTAAACAACCTGGCTCCATACAGCTATTCTTCTCTGACAACATGATGTTGATAGCTGAGAAAATGTGAAGCAGGAAGTCTTGTCCTTCCACAGTTTCCTATCCTCCGAGAAGTTTTCTAAAGACTGACACTCATTTCGTGTTACGGTGCCAAGTGCAGAGATAGCTTATTGCAGTGTGGCACAAAGAAAGTTCTAGCTCAGCCCTGTCAAATATATCTGCAACAATAAGTGCTTGGCAAGTTTCCTAACGCATATACAAAATGTTCCCCAATATGGGCTGCAGGGACATTGTCGTGACATTTCAGTTTATGTAATCTCTGCATTTCATGTGCGGTAGTTTAGTTATTTTAAACTTCAGATTTGCTTTTATTTAACATACACTGTGATGGCCTCCTGCAGCTTTCACACTCCTTTCTCCTCTAGATTCAGACTTTGCATGTGCTCCTCTGTGTGAATGTCAGGGTAATCACCGGTAAGCACAGCCAAGGCTACATAGCTTGCAAATGATATTTTATCTGGGGGTCTGCTGTTGCCTGTGACTGGTATTTTCCCAAGGATCTGTCTGAAAGATGGGAGAATCCATCATGGAGATATGCAACATTTCTTCCACCACATATCCAGCAACAAGCTTCATTAGTCATTTGTTCCTTGTAGCCTGCAGCTGTCCACAAGTAAAATCCAGTTTTGGTTGTTTAGCCAGCGTAGGGCTACAGGCATCCTCCATAGCTACAGCGGGTTCATCTTTGGTGGGGTGTATTTCCTGGAGCTTCAGGTTGTTGTGCAGTTAGTTGTAGTCAGTGTTTTCTTTTCCACTATACTGAGAAAAACACAGGCGTCAGAGGAGCGACAGAGGTGACTGCTCCAGATAGCCTTCTGGAAATAGCTGTTTTTCAGACTTCTGATTGTCCAACATTTTTCTCTTCCTCTACTTCTTTGCATGATTGGCCAACATGGCTTCAGGGGCTACGGTTATATTGCCACTTTTTGGTTTAGCATGCATTTTGATTTGTGCTTGTGTGCACAGGATTTGTTTTTTGAGAGGAAAGATTGTTAAAAAAGATATCAGAAACATGTTTGAAAACCACCAGCCTATGTCCGTAATACCTGACATTACTCCCTCAGTGTGGCACACTGGAGGAGGGAGGTCCCGGGGGGAACTTGACAGAGCGCAGCCTCCAGGATGCCCAGCGACTCTTCCTCATGAACGATGTGGTCCAGCCGGTCACCATCAACCCTCTGCTCACCCAGGACAACCTGCGATTCTCCAAGCTGGTGGTGGACATCGTGCAGGGCCGAGACACCCTCTACCATGTCATGTACATTGGCACTGGTGAGCAAGACCGGAGAAAGCTGGGGTAAAATTGAGTAATAATAAACTCAGATGAAGAGAGTAGATCAGTTTCATCAGTTTCTCATTTGTCTAATCAGAGTACGGCACCATCCTGAAGACTCTCTCCACAACCAATAAAAGCCTTCAAGGCTGCTACCTGGAGGAGCTCAGGCTTCTCCCTCAAGGGCAGATCGGACCAATCAAGAGCCTGCAGATCCTCCACAGTGACAGATCTCTGATAGTTGGGCTTGATGACAGACTGGTGAAGATCCCATTAGAGCGCTGCTCCAGCTATCCAACTGAACGGTATGACCCAATGTACAAAACTGCAACATAATATTTCCAAAAAGTAAATGAGGCTTTCAGTAATGAGACTTAGATTTATTTCGATTTTCTGCAGTCAGTCCTTTGGTCCAAGTCGCAGTTTCAAATTTGGGAGTCATCTCACTTTGTGGGCTTGCAGCTACTGCTAGTGCCGGTGTGCAAATTACTAACTCAACTTGAAAATACTTAAAGAGATTGATGAAGTTAGTGCCATTAAAGAGACAAACACATGTGGGTGGCCAAGTCTGAAAGGCCCGCAATAAACGCTGACAAAGATGATTATGTTAAGAGCCCAGTTTATTTCCCCCGTAAAGAAACTGCTTTTGAACTGTCAGTCCATATTTTGGCAGAGCAGACATTACATAAGCAGGCATTAAATGAGTTTGTTGATGCTACTAGAATATGTTGACAACCTTACAAAATATTGTATGATGTCTCAGTATCAGTCCCTCCAGCAGCACTCCTACTTGAAACAGGGAAAACAATGATTATCTTGAAACATCCTGCTGAATGCACACTGTAGAAATGTGAAGACCATCGGAGCTTTTGACTTGACGTTTATGCAACTGTAACAAATGGTTGTCTGCACTCACATTAGTCAGTGCATGGAAGCTCGGGACCCTTACTGCGGCTGGGATCACAAACAGAAGCACTGCACCACCATCGAGGAGAGCTCCAACATGAACCAGTGGACCCAAAACATCACTGAGTGCCCAGTAAGATGCACACACAGTCAGTCTGGTGCATTGGTCCTTACTTTATTAACATTGTATTTTAAAATACTGGAGGATTTCATGAAAAATGTCTGAAAGAATTCCTCTTTGATTTCCGTGAGGTTATTGTCAAAAAAAAACATTGTCAGCAATCTTATAATCTATAATGAATTAAAGGGGACCTATTATGCTTTTCCTTATTTTCTGTCCGATATAAAATGTTGCAATGTCAGATGTCCACATTAAAATTGCCAAAGTTTTAATTAATCAGGTAAACATATGTAAAAGTAATCCCTGTGGGCAAAAACCTCAGGCTTCAGATAATTCTGAATACTCTGTTTACAACATTCTTTTCTACTTTACCTACAAGCTGACGTCAGCTTGTGACAGATTTCTTTTTATGGTCTTCTGCTCCAGGCCCGTGAATGCAAGTATTTGCATTACATACACTGCTACATGTAGCTACATGCTAACATCAGGGAAACATGTAATCTTGGTTGCCAGTGGAGCTAATTTCCCACCAGTTCCGGATCTTATTCCTGCTGGAACATGTCCGGATGTGTTTAAAAGCTTTTATTTTTTACAGATTTTTGGCAGTTTTCATGCTTTACTGAGGGATAGAGACAGTTGTGAAAGGGAGGAGTGAGCAAAGGACCTGTAGCAAAGGGCAATGGGCCGGACTCCTGACTTGGGCGCTGCGGTAAGGAATTAGTCTTAATAATAAATAGGCTGTAGCTACCGGGGTGCCCTATATAGAAGCTTTTATTGGCAATTTTTCATTGTAAAAAGTGCTTCTACGCAACACTACAGTCATTCCCCAGCTGCAAGTACACTGCTACATGTAGCTACATGCTAACATCAAGGAAACATGTAATTTTGGTTGGCCGATATTGCTAATTTTCCCCCAGCTTCGGATCATGTTTTTGCTGGAACAATTTCCAGGTGTCAAGATTTTGGTTTAAAATCTTTTAGTTGTGATTTTTCACAAGCTTAGCATTTCAGACAAAAGGTGAATACAGGTGTTCCAGCACAGACTGTATGAAATATAAAGCATTCTTTGACCATTAAAGCATGTAAACATGTTTTAGTAGAAACCCAAAATACAAGTATGAACCTGACAATGAGCATAAAAGGTCCCCTTTAAATTAATTTGTATTTGTTTATTACACAGTGCTATATTAAGTAATAATATTTTGGCAATATTTATAATTACAGGGCATCAAGCAGTAGATTTAGACCATTTTGGTGCATTAAGGCAAATGTGACATATTCATGTGCACATGGTGTGGACTTTAATCCCCTTAAATCCTCTCTTCGAGGTGAGGAACTTGACACAGGATGGCGGTTTTGGTTCTTGGGCGCCATGGCAACCTTGTAACCATGATGACGGCGAGGGCTCCGTCAGCAGCTGTGCGTGCCGGTCACGCTCGTGTGACGGACCTCTGGCCCGATGTGGCGGGGTCGAATGTAAAGGCCCAACTATCCAGGTGGCAAACTGTTCCAGGTACAGTCTCTTTATGCAAATATCCAAACATAGGGGTAGTCATTAGGAAGCTGCTGATTTTATATCAGGGCAAAGCTGGAAATAGTTAAACCAATGCAACCTTACGGTTTGATCATTAAAGTACCTGCTAAGAGTTAATACTGGACTAATAAACATTTTAAAAGTGGGCAAGTTGGAATGTAAAGCTAGTTGTGTAGTCTGTGAAGCTGAATGAGCTAATTGTGAAATATGTGGCTCATAATCTTGATAATGTTGAATTGTTGCTACATTTCCAAGCTAAAAATGTCCCCAAAATGTCCATTTCTATATATATGTATATTTGGGGGTTGAAGTATTCCTGAAACAACAGCTAACAACTGCTGGTGCTTGAAACAAGTTTAAAGAGAGTGGAGCTTTTGTGTGCCCTAAAAAACATGGATTTCCAATTCTGTCCCTCAGGAATGGCGGCTGGACTCCCTGGTCTTCATGGGGCCAGTGCAGCAGCAGCTGTGGTATCGGATTTGAGGTGAGGCAGCGGTCCTGCAACAACCCCTCTCCTCGCCACGGCGGTCGAATCTGTGTTGGCCAGGGTCGAGAGGAGAGGTGAGGAGGAATATGCTGACGTGATGTTTTCGCACTGGGAGGCAGAATGTACACAACAGAGTTAAAATATCACCACTTTGTATAGGATTGATCTCTCTGTGTTTGCAGGCTGTGCAATGAGAAAAAGCCGTGTCCCCTGCCCGTGTTGTGGACAGCGTGGGGCCCCTGGGCTCACTGCAGTGCTGAATGTGGAGGGGGCGTCCACTCCAGGACCAGAACCTGCGAGAATGGCAACAGCTGTCCTGGATGCTCCACGGTACTATAGTGCTTGGAATTAAAGAAATGAGGTTAAGATGTTGAGAACCACACTGAAAAGTGGTCCTTTTACACTGAATATTTCAGTATATTCTGTAAGATAAATATGGTTTAATTTTCTCCTCTGTGTCTTATTGATCACAAAAAACTACCGGCCTTTTCAAACTGGATACGTTTGTTAGAATACATGTTAAATTGAAGAGTCTTGCAATATTTATTATCGCAGTCCGCTTCTTATTTATGTTTCTCTGCAGAGAATAAATGATTTCGTTTTAATCGGTCCTTTAGGCTTTAGTTGCTACAGGACGGATAATTGGTTTATGAAATTAAAAGATTAATCCCCTTGGGGGCATGAATGTGCTCCGTAAATTGTAACCAGATGGATTATGGGATTTTTCTCCTCCCAGTTTTTCATGACCAATTCTTTTGTGCCATGGCCTGGCCAACTGCCGTTTACACTGTCCCTCCAAGAATCCACTTCTTTCCTCTCATGAGCCCTGATCTATAGGTTGTAGTTGCTAGTGGCATGCTCCCTCACTGGCTTCCCACCCACAAACATTGAGAGTTGTGTTTCTTGAACCCACGACAGAACTAGGAGAAGTCATTGTGTGTCTGCAGCAAGATGCAGCCTTTAGTGCCACCTTAAGTTTTGCCTCTTCACAGCCACCAGAAGAGTTTAAGAGGTTCTATTAAACACAGTAATTGGCTGCATAATAAAGTCCCTCCAGACAGAAATGCAATATTTGTGTTGTTTGGTGTTGTTTATTAAGGCAGCATTATGTCTCTGCAAGCTGTTTACAGTGAATTACTGAAACAATGTGATCCTATGGCTTTGGGAGGTAAAGAAAACAAAGGGCAGCAGCAGCTCAGTTTATTCTACATTAATGGTGATAAACGCCCTCCGTCCTGTTTGCAGGAGTATAAGGCCTGTAACCTGGAGGCCTGCCCTGAGGTGCGCCGCAACACCCCCTGGACTCCCTGGATGCCAGTCAATGTCAGTCAAGATGGGTCAAGGCAGGAGCAGAGATTCAGGTACACCTGCCGGGCACTGCTCCCCGACCCCCAGCAACTCCAGCTGGGCAAGAAGAAGATGGAAACCCGGTTCTGCCCCAATGACGGGTCTGGAGCCTGCCAGACTGACTGTGAGTGTGAGCCTTGATTTTTGGATGAAAGCAGTCTAAAAACAAAATGAACCCTGGTTTAACTCTACAGACCAGTCTAATATACTGTATCTGTAAAACCTGCTGAACTAGAGCAGCATCTGATTGGGCTTTAAGGAGAGCTGCTGGTGGCTGAGCTCCCAGTTTGCCACAATAAACACAGCTGGTCTCATCAAAAGCAGGATGCAGCCAAACTGTTTTGTAGACATCAATCGGCAGATTGATTAAACATCATTGAGCCGTTATGGGGACACACATGTCCATGGCTTTTCCTTCTTTCCTTTCACTGAATTTTTCAAACAAAACCAAGCGAAATAAAATCATATTTAGGTATTTACTCCGGCATAGATGAAGCTGACAGGCTGATAGTGTCATTTTATTGTTTCATATTCTGTCGCTGCTCTCGTCCTGAAATATTTCTGCTGTCCCCATTAAGAGCCTCAGGAAGCACTTCTCATTCATATGTAAATAATTTCTGATTGTGGATGCCTGTGTGTGTGCGGTGTGGCGGGTGTAACGGAAAACGAGTTCATTTTCCAACGTGGCCCAGATTACACCTCACTAATTAATGTTTCATAACAGGCTGTCTGTCTGCAGAGTTTGGCAATGAAAAGATAAAATCCTGCGCTTTATGTTTGAGCTCATTGAAAATTTAGAAGTTTAGATTTTCTGAGCGATTCACTCATTCAGCAGGGCGGATCAAAAGATGCTGGAATCAACTTTCAGTCATTTCTTTTGAATCAAAGTCGTGTCAGTCATGTTTTCTCTTCCTTAGTGCTGCATGTGAAAGGGATTTTCAAAAATCATTTTTTATGGTGCATTTTAAAGGCATCTGGATATTAATAAAGCAAATGACAGGTGTTTTCTGTGTATCTCCAGCTCTGGTTGAAGACTTGGTGAAGACTAGTGGGCGAACTCTGTCCCAGCCCCAAGGTGTGCGCTGGGGATTGTGGGAAACCTGGTCCAGCTGTTCTCAGCAGTGTTCCAGAGGCTTCCGAACCCGCAAACGTAGCTGCTCGACCGCAGAGGGCAGGACCAACCCCAGCGCCTGCGTAGGATCCCCAGTGGAGTATCAGGACTGCAACACTAAACCGTGCCCAGGTGACAGGAAGTTTCAGTCTGTCAGTGTAGTTCTGACTATAAACAATACATAAATAAAGCTAATTATGTGTTCCAGTGAGTGGAGCCTGGTCCTGCTGGTCCTCCTGGTCACAGTGCTCGGCCAGCTGTGGGGGCGGACACTACCAGCGGACTCGGACGTGCAGCAACCCACCACCCGCCAGCGGAGGAGACATCTGTATAGGCCTGCACACTGAGGAGGCGCTCTGTAATACACATGCCTGCGAAGGTAAATCAGCAAGTTCATCAGGTTTTCATGTAAAACTAGCTGGCTTCTAATCACAAAATGTGGCTGAAAAAAAAAGAAGCTTTTGATTTAAATAACGTGAATCATTGCATTATGTGTAAAAGGGATAGTTTGGATTTTTTGAAGTGGGGCTGTATGAGGTACTTATCCATCGTCAGTGTATTTCCTACAGTAGATGGTGGTCGGCACGTCCCTTGCGTGCAGAAGCAGGCGGGAGTATTGCAACAGAAGCTAAGCAGTAAACTACTGTGGACAGGGCAGCACGTTCTGGCTCCGTCCCGGGGCCTCCTACCAGTTGGACGTGCCAGGAAAACCTCTAATGGGAGGCACCCAGGAGACATCATAATCAGATACCCGAACCACCTCAAGTGGCGCCTTTCAACATGAAGGAGCAGCGGCTTTGCTCCGAGCTACCTCTGGGTGTCTAAGCTCCTCACCCTATCTCTAAGGCTGAGTCCAGCCACCCTACAAAGGAAAATCATTTCAGCCGCTTGTATCTGCGATGTCAGTCTTTTGGTCACTACCCAAAGTTCATGACCGTAGGTGAGGGTTGGGACGTAGATGGACCAGTAAATCCAAAGCTTTTATTCATATTCTTATACAAACTCCAGACAATGCCCGCAGAATCAGGTCCAGACATTATCTGGAGTTTCTGTTTTACACATGAAGCAGGAGATTGTTTGTGTCAAAAGCGTTCTCCCCTACTGGAAGTACTCGATGTGGTTTCGGTGAGGGTTGGTGCATGGGTAGAGCTTGCACGAAGCAGGACATGATGCGGATACACCACGGTCACATAGCCGGTTCATGATTTGGTCACGAACAACAGAGTCTCTCGCCAGTCTTTTAATTTGTCTGACAATTTCAGCTTCGGCAGAAGTTCATAAATCTCTCCGGTCAGACATTTTCGTTTCTGTCTTTGTGTAAGTAACCCTTCTTCTTCACCCTCAGATGTTTGTTTTCTTCCAGTTTTGCGCAGGCCGCATGATAGAAATCTCCATCTACTGTAGGTGAAACACTGACTCTGGATAAGTACCTCATTCGACCCCACCTCAAAAAATCTGAACTATCCCTTTAATATCTGCTCTGGTGCTTTTCTTTGTCATGTACTTTGTAAGTTTGTTTCCAAAAGTGCTTTCAAGTTTATTGTCATTTATCATAATTGTTACACCATAAATACACTCCAGAGATTCACCCTGTCTCTCCAGATTAAATAATGGTGTTTGTATGGGTACCGGTGGGAAATCTCCCCTACACAGCAAATGGTGAATCGATATTTGGGTTGAGGTTGTTGGAGCCCATCCCAGCATGCATTGGATGGAAGTCAGAAAATAAACAGGAAAAAAGACAGCTTATAAAGTAGCCTGAATTTTTTATTATTCACCCCGATATGGAGGCATGCAACTTGTGTGCACCTTCATTTTTCTGTGGTCTGGAAAGCAGATTGGTGTCATCAACTACTCATCTATTCTAAGGTTTTGTTCAATAAACAAAGGAACACAAGGAGGCTGAACTGTGACTGGTGGTTGACTGATGATGACCACTGCGCCCTGGCCAACATTTCTCAACCTGCAGTCCTGCACACTTGGTGATCCTGACATGAATAATATTATGTTATTGAAGTTAAAAAAAAAACAAAACACCTTCTGCTTTTCCTGAGCCCTGTCATAGATAGCGGGTCTGGTTACATAATTTAATTACATTCTTAAATCCCTTGTTTTTTAATCCTGGGGACTTTATTTTGAAGTGGAGAGATATTTCATAATTGTTTGATAGTGACATGCTGATGCTGCTTTTATACTACAGGAAATAAAACAGGGAGATAGAGACACAGAAGCAGGTCCCAAAACATCTGCATCCTGCATGTTATATTTAAGAGTATGTCAACTTTTCTACCTCAGCCAAAAGATTTTCAGGCATTTTTGCAATTTATGGTGTTTCTATTAAGGCTTTGTCTGGCAAATTCAACATAATGGGGAAAAGTGATCAACAAATGGTCGTTGGAGGAGTGAGGTATTAAAAACAGGCTGGACACTAATTTATTGACATTAAATTAGAAGAAAAATTAGAGTTTTTGCCCAAAATAAATCCTGGATTTACTGCAAAGCAACAGCCAACAACATAATGCAATGTGCAAATCCACTCTTCATCAGATTGGGGTGAATGGACAGAGTGGGGGGACTGTGATGAAGACGGTCGGCAGCATCGCACTCGTCGCTGCAGCGAGGACCAGCAGGCTGAGGCCAGCCTCTGCCAGGGTAACATCACCCAGTCCCGGCCCTGCCAGCCTCACGAGGTGCCAGGTAAGCACATGCTTTTGTTAATAAATTGCTGGGACAAATTTGCTGCATATAGTAAATTGCTGCGGACTGTTTCTGATATAAGCTGGAAAAATCCGGTTTTACAAAAGTTTAATCAGACACAGTAAATGCTGACTTGTTCACTCTGTGTCGAAATTAAAAAGATGAATTAATGGAGATGTCAGCATTCTGCCTACCTCGAGAACAGTGAAGCCTTTGAGAGAAATTAACTGGTCTTTTTGTTGTTTGATCTCTCGGAGCTGTAATGATTTTACTTCACTACATTGATGTTTTTTTTCATCTCTCTGTTTTCATTCCTTTCTGTCTCCTCTCAGTTATTTTACCCGGACAGGAGGACCAGAGCTGTGGAAGTGAGTGAAAACAAGTGATGTCTCTATTCAATCTCCTAGAGTTATTATTCTTTGTTCCCAGCTCACACACACACCTCCTCAATTCTCCACTTAAATTCTGTCGGGTTTTATACCTTCACTGTCCTCCTGCATCCACAGTAAATCAATGTCACTTTGATTTAATTGCAGTTTCTGAGCATGTAGCAGCACCAAGTTACTGTTGCAAAGTTATTGGCTTTCCTCATCACCTGATGCGTCCAACACAGCTGGTAGAATATTGACTTTTGTTTGTGGCTTTTTCCCCAACACGACATGGGACCGGGCAAAGTGTGGGATTAGTATTGGTCTTTTGATAAAGTTAGATAGCAGCCAGATGGTGACATCAAGTCAAATTATGATGGTGGTTTCTCCTGTCCTGCATCACTGGCAGCAGGGCCTCAGGATGCCAATAACTGTCAGACGTCTGTCCAGCAGTTTGTCCTTCTTTGACTTTAGTTCAAGGCAAGACATCTCATGTTTTACTGGCCAGGCCGCAGTGATTCTTGGTGTGGTTAAGCATGGCTCCCCAAAGATGGTTCCTCATAATAGCTTTGACCCCCTGATCCCTGAAAGTTTGTCTGGAGTCACCATCTGACAAAAGCTTCCCTGTTTAGAAACCTCTGAAAGCTATGAGATTAGTAAGGCACAGGGTTCCCACAGTCATGGAAAACCTAGATAAGTCATGGAATTTTTTGCAATCACATTTTCCAGGCCTGGAAAAGTCATGGAGTTAGTAAAAATCATTGATAGTTTTTGAAAAGTCATGGAATTACTATTAATACTATTTACTGTCACATATGTTTCTTCATTTTCACCCTGCGTTCCCTGTCCCCCTCTTCACGTATGCCAGCTAGCTGACATTATGTTTGAATAGAATTTGAATCTGATATGTTTGAAAAATACCCAGCAAGCGGGGCAAGGGAAAAAAAAAGTGTTCTTGATAAATCATGGAAAAGTTTTGAAAATTTGTCCATGAACATGAAAATGTGCGAGAACCCTGAACACATCTGCTGTGGATATTCATGGTCCCCAGAGGATGAATCACAGTGACTACATGTCATGCACATGAATATTCCACAATTATTGCAAATATGACATAATACAAATTTGATACATAATGTAAACAGCACACTGTAAAAAAGGTTGCTGTACATTTGCAGTAACTCAATGGCAGCTGGATGCAAGTAAGTTACTCTAAAAGTTTTTCATAGTATTATTACTGTAATTTAATTTTCAGTGTCATTACTGTATTTTCATTTACAGCACTTTAACTGTTTTTTAACTTCAGTATTATCACTGTTTTTTGTTATTTACAATTAGTTTCATTATCTTTTAACAAATTTACAGTACAT